>NC_136691.1:24432738-24560238 GCF_947650265.1 Symphodus melops
TGTTCCATCCGCAGAGCACATCTGCACCTGATGCATCTGTTGGGCATGTGCACCTGAACATCTACATGTATACTGTACTATGTGTACTGTGTGTGTAATATAAATAGTTGTGTGTGTGGCTTCACAACAGTCATTTAGAGACAGAAAGAGGCAGGTCATAACCATGTCATGCTGCATGTGCAGCTAGGAGGAAGGGAGGGAGACACTGCATCAAAAAAAGGGCAGGATATCCCTGCGTGTGTGTGCATGCGTGAGTGTGCGTGCGTGCGTGCGTGTCAGTGGCTGAGTAAGTGAGGGGCTACAATTAGCCAATAAATTCACCTGCATCAAGTGTGTATGTGTGTGGTTGGGGGAGGAGGGGGAGGGGGTCTGTGTTATAGAGAGGGTTCCCTCGCTCGTTGATACATGTAGCAATCTGAGCCCCACATCAGCGCCTGAGCGAACACAAGCCCAATGCGTTCATTCAGAAATTATAGCCAGACAGCTACAGCTACTTACACACTGACTGCAGCCACCATGGCTGTAATGGGGGATTTTATTTCTTATTAATATATATATAAATATATATATATATATATATTTTATTGAATGGTTGGGGGGTAAAGACTAATTATCACAGGCCTGTCTGTTCGGCATGCATGTAAAGGATGCAATGTGCAAAAAGCCTCACCTTTAATGTTGTGTTTGGATAGCTCACGGGCACCTTATGGAAAGTGCTGTTGGAAAGCACAGCCTGTCTGATATCTTCGAAGATGGTGATGATATCATCCAAGAGGCAGCGCTTGTCCCTGTGGCTCAAGACGCAGAGGTGCGCGAACGTGTAATTGAATCCCTTGTAATTGACGCGCAAATCCAACACCTGCTTATGGACCTGCAGGACCTGGTCGGCCAGCTCCAGGATGTTCCCCCCGGACTTTGCCAGTAGGATCAGCCTGCCATATCTGCCCGGGGTGTGCAAATCCGAGTACAGCTTGTGCTTCGACTGGTCGATGGGAAACAGGCTGTTGGCGAGACTCCGCTCGATCTTTGCGAGGCTGTGAGTAGGGGCGACCAGCACCTCCAGATCCGTCTCCGGCTTGAAGCGGCTCAGCACGGTAGAGCCGAAAATGATGGTGAGGACCGCGGGGACAGTGAGGAAGAAAACGGGATGCCTGCTAACAAATAAGCCCAGCCAGTAGAATGAAGCCTTGAGCCCTCTGTGTATCACTTGCCGCAGCATCCTCCACAAAATCCAGCTTGCAGATGCCCCGTCTCCTCCGATGAAGCACATGTGACATCAGACTCTGTTCCCCGGCTTAGTCCAATTCGTAAGAGAATAACACCAGGCTACACCACCACCACCATGCACACACGTTCACACACACACGCACACACACACACACACACACACACACACACGCACACATACACACGCACACCACAACACCTGGAAAAACAGCACTGCAGCAATTCGCGGCAAGACGGACGGACACAGACAGGCAGACAGTCAGAAAATCATCGTGGATGAGCCGATCGAGACGAGTCCGTGATGTCTGTTCTCAAGCCATTCCGTCTCCGTGTCGTGGAAAAAACAAGCCGTGGAATCTCCTTCGCTGCACCGGCTGCAATAGCAGCGACGAGCCGTGGCGGCGTGAGGTGCATGTGTGCCTCCTGTGTGCCTGTACAGCTCTCACACCAGCAGTGGCGCCTGATTTATGTACTTAACTGTAACCATGTGGCGGGGAAAGAGGGGTGGTGTGTGTGTGTGTGTGTGTGTGAGAGAGGGGGGGGGGGCTGGTTATTTTAGGAACAGTGGTGGCAACATGAGTTGTAAAATGTGTCCTGCAGGTGGCTTAATGGCCAAAAGCACTTGCAGGGATGAGTCACGGTTAGCTTCATGAATGGGGAAAACCCACCATGAGCACTGCTTTATGCTGAGTGCTTTATACAGGCCACAGCAGAGTGGTGTGACAGGGCCATGCACCCCCCCAATTCTTTTAAATACAGCCTGTCTGTTTAAGTGGATTGGCATGGATGACTCTCAAAGGTGCATACACACACACACACACACACACACCTTCTTTGACTGCAGTCATTATCACTTCTGTTAATCAACCAAATAGTTTTGTTGGAGTCCAAACAACCTGTCACTAATCACACGTGTCCCTGACTCACTGTCAGGGACACGTGTGATTGGATGGGAATGTGAGCACGTGATGGGACATTATAACTGAATGTCCATTTCATGTTCATTCTGAGCGCCACGGGTTAGAGCAGTGTTAGCACACGCACTGTTCTGTGTATTAACAAAGTTTGACCTTGAGCCGTGTCATGCTGAGTGACATTGTTAGTTTAATACAACATAGAGCATGCCTTACATTTGCAAGCGGTGCATTCAAACCTGACTCATCATCGGTGTCCTTGAAGTAGCCAGCAGAGGCAGCACTGAGATTGGATGGAAAATATCCTGTACTAGCTTTGAATTTAGTCTGTTCAATAAATCAGGATCCTTCCTCCAGCTAACAGCAGTAACACGTACTGTCTTCAAAAACTGATCATCCACTGAGTGTGCAGATTTAAGATGCGGATCAAACAGAACAAACTCAATCACAGGCTGAAGTGCTTCACCTTTGAAACAGTGCTGCATGTGTGTGCAGATAAAGACTTTATCAGTCCAATACTGGAGGTGTTTGTGTCCACCCTCAGCTTACTCTGCTACCCTACTCTGAGACGTCTTCAACTGGAATAGAAAGCAGCCAACGTTTCTTTGCATTCAGCACAAATATGTTTACAACAATGTTTTATGGAAGCACAACTTTAACTCAAACATTTCTATAAAGACTGGCAACAATCCAAAGAAATAAAAAGTAATGTGGGATATTTTGACCCTCTCTCTGCAGGGGATTGCAAATTGCATGTATTTATTATTTAAACCAATATGTCTTCTGCTATTTTCTGTCCTCTTGAGCCACAAGTAAAATTGGGATAATGCAGAGGAGTTGTTAGAGTGATAAAAATAACTTTACTGTTACATATTCATTTTTGGATTAGTGCAGAATCGCTTGAGGTCGGGGATCCTGAGGCACATTTCCTCTCTCTTCAGCCACTGGAGCAATTTGTAAACTCAAAAGTTAAAGTGTCACATTTCTCCTCGTTATATTTTCACTTTAAATCCTCACAAAGGCCTGTAGCCGCCTGCTGAGTCGATCACATTCACAGACTCGGATTATAACATGAAAAACCTCTGTGTGTGAGCATCTCACCAACAACCAATCACAGCTCAGGATTACAATGAACGTGTGCTTGTTACAGTGTTAATACCAGTTGTATGCCTTTGGGTTTACAGAGGTCATCGTCCATGAACGCCACTTGGAGAAAGCCCCATTAGTGTAAGTGACCTGCATCTGAATGTTTCCGGAGCCCCCTCTGACAGTCGGGACACAGCAGCGAGGAGGGAGCATAAAAAGTAGGGCATGCACACTCGCTGCCTCTGCACCTGAATAATTTCTTGGCATGAGTAAATCTTCATTCACCAGTCTGCCAAACAGGCCTCCTGAGCACAACCTCCAGCAGCCGTATTTCTTCTTATTAGCTTCCCCTTGATTGTTGTCACGAGTGCTTGTCGATGTCGGTGACAAAACTGAAGTCTGCACGAGGAACACTGAACCGTTCAAGCGGCTGCATAAATCCTTATTCTGGATCTCTAGTGATTCAAACTACAGCAAAGAGAGATTTGGTTCTCCCAATCCAGCTACCTGCTCATGTAAGATATGTGTATTATAATTACAGGTGTGGAACATATACTGCATGGTTGAAGCATGTATAGTTTCTAACAGGCTTCAGACGTCTGCTCTGGTGGCGTGTAGGAAACACTGTCAAAGACAAAGTGACCACACTCGGCTCTATCGCTGACGCAACATCCCTGCTTTAGAACCACAGCTTGACCAGTGGACAGACGGTTGCCGTCGGTAACCCTGAGGAGTGATCACAACGTCCTGCAGTTAACCAATGTGGACATAACCACCTCTGTTCAGCTGCTACAGTGGGCGGAAATGTTCATAACACACATGCAGTGTTCTCAGCCTCAAGGGGAAAACACAGGTAACAGAAAGAATGCATGTTTAAGATCTTCACCGAGCGCTCTCATTTATCACACATGTACACTCCGAATTAAAGACTGGAGTTCATAAAGTCACAGAGGCTAGCTCAGCTGGTGGAGTCGGTCACCTCTCAGGGGTTCGATCCCCTGCTCAGAACAGTTATTCAACAATGTGACAACAACAGACGGACAAACAGATATCAAACCACATTAATATGAAGTCTTTAATATACATTTGGTTCACTTTTATCTACTTCTGATGGACACTTCACTTAGCAACCTCCGTCATCAGTGTGTGACTTGCAGTGTGGAACACTGTGGACACTAAATGAACTTGACTTTTATTTGTTCTTCAGCCCATTTAAGTTCATGTCTAATCTCTTTCCCCTGTCAAATAGTTAGAAAAGATGGAGATAACATCATAAGAAAGCAGCATCAGTCTTCATGCAATCCATTCAAACAGTCCAAAGCCATGTGAGCATACATGACCACTTCCAGAGTGACAGTAAGGACAGCCTTGAACTCCAGGACACGTAACACTGAGCTCCTTTAGCAAACACCTGCTCAGAACAGAACAGCACACAGACCGAGCTGAACGTGGACTGAGACAGGGAAGAAGAGTGATCATACTGTTGTTAACCAAACCAGGTCCACTTTGTACTTCATGGTTTTCACACAAACGTGACATTAGATTTGATTTGTTGGTGTCACTTTATTTCACGTTTAAGCTTCCATCATTAAACTGAATGATTTGTGTCAATCCGTCTGTGTGTGTGTACGTGTGTGTAGGTGTGTGTACGTGTGTGTGTGTGTACGTGTGTGTAGGCGTGTGTGTGTAGGTGTGTGTGTGCGTGTGTGTAGGTGTGTGTAGGTGTGTGTGTGCGTGTGTGTAGGTGTGTGTATGTGTGTGTGTAGGTGTGTGTATGTGTGTGTGTGTGTGTGTAGGTGTGTGTATGTGTGTGTGTGTGTAGGTGTGTGTATGTGTGTGTGCGTGTACATGTGTGTGTGTACGTGTGTGTGTAGGTGTGTGCGTGTGTCTAGGTGTGTGTAGGTGTGTGTGTGTAGGTGTGTGAAGGTGTGTGTGTGTGCGTGTGTGTGTGTGCCTGTGTGTGTACGTGTGTGTGCCTGTGTGTGTACGTGTGTGTGCCTGTGTGTGTAGGTGTGTGTACATGTGTGTGTAGGTGTGTGTGTGTGTGTGTGTGTAGGTGTGTGAAGGTGTGTGTGTGTGCGTGTGTGTGTGTGCCTGTGTGTGTACGTGTGTGTGCCTGTGTGTGTAGGTGTGTGTACATGTGTGTGTAGGTGTGTGTGTGTGTGTGTGTGTGTGTAGGTGTGTGTACATGTGTGTGTAGGTGTGTGCTTGTGTGTGTGTGTGTGTAGGTGTGTGTACGTGTGTGTGTAGGTGTGTGTACGTGTGTGTGTGTAGGTGTGTGTGTGTGTGTGTGTGTGTCCATGTCCGCTCTGTGCGACTTTATGAAAGTGATTTTCTGCCTCAGTGGCTAATGCTAGCGATGTGCTGTAATCCTGCAGGGTGCTCCGAAGGCTCTGCTGTTGTCCTCGCTGCTAATCAAAGCCATTCATCAACAAAGACACAAATAAAACAGGCCTCACACTCAAACGCACCAAAGCTATTATGGACTGTGACAATGTACCTGCAACACAACAAAACAATGTTTTATACAAATCACTGCTGCTGCATTAAAACCTCACCGTCCAGATGCCAAGCCTGGTCAAAGAAAGAATCCAAATCACTCCTTTAAAACAACAACAACAACAAATACACTACACTTAAAAAGGACTGTAACATGGCTTGTGCCTGTGAAAGTAAAAAGCACTTTACTTTCTCAACACAGAAACAAACTTTCTGATTTATTTTTCTGCAGTACAGTTTATGCTCCAATTGTTGCTGTGATGCTAAATTATTTGTTTCAAAACATTTTTAATCTCAATGAGTTTTCTTTTCTGATTAAATAAGGTTAAAAAAAAGAAAAAAAGGTAAATGGACTTGAGCATTTGAAGAGCCTATGCATGGAGAATGAAATATGTGTACCCTGATCGACACCACTGTCTGTGTATCTGGTTCAACACGACATTTAAAATGATGTTTTCACTTCATGTACCAGGCCGGCTGTCGCCATGTTTCTATGGGACATATATGAGGACGGCATTCATCATGTCATCAGATTCTGCCCCATAACAAAAACTGATTTTACAACATGTCAAAAATGTTCTTTAAACTCGACAGCTGCTTTTTATATTTCCAGATTCATCAGCTAATTGCTCAGTCATTGCATTTCCTGTGGGAAGAAAGGGATTCTAATCCTGAAATCAAATGGATGCACATCTGCCTCCCTGAAAATAGCTCACAGTCAGCACAAAGAAGATCAGCGAGTGTCACTTGTGTCCCAAAAATACCTGCACACAATGAGGCTGTGGGATTCTATTTTTGTCTGTGCTCTATCAATAACTGTGGGGGACAGTGACAGTGAATAAATGTCTCCTCCGTGCTGCATGACACAACATCTAGAGCTGCTCCAAATCTATCCAGAGGACGACTGCATGCCGTACAAAGCCGTTGGTATCATCGCAGCTTTATTGGCTGAGGGACAAAGTTAATACCCCTAAAATGCAAACACAAACGACCTCCGCCGTATCGTGTCAAGAACAAAGCACTTTTGTCTCTGGGTTTCTATTCTGCTTCACTTCAGCTTCTAATGACCATTAATCTTCACAGAGAACAAAACTCTGTCATGGAGCTTTAGCTAAATTTAGCCTTTTGGACGATTCATTCTGAAGAAATCTTAATAATATGAAACACTCTCATTTGCCTTTTAATGTGACTTGGCAAAAAGAAAAGAGTAGAGGGTCTTATTGATTCTGCTTATACTCCATTGTTCCTGCCGACCAGACCCTAATGAGTCCTCCACTGTTCATAGTTCGTCCACTTAACCCAAATTGGGCGTCATTAACTCGTCATTAAGTCTGTCCTCTGACACTTTGTCAAACACTTAACCCCTTCCTTCAAAATAAACTAAGAAAGAAAAAGTTATGATTAAAAGCAATAGAATGATCGCTGTCTAACTGGGTCAAAAAGGAGCTGAAGAAACGTTTCCTTTTGGAGCTTGCTAGACACGACTAATACTTAGAAGTCTGACTCTAACCTTGTTGCCATGGTGACACCATGAAGCAGGAAATTGCTTTTTTGTGGGGCTAATTATGCTAATTAACAAACTTTGTCGACACGAGCTCGTTGCACTGGGTTAAGGATGCTGCTCGGGAGACGCCGCCAACAAAAATCAGCTCTAGCAGTAATTTAAAGATTTTTACAATTGGTTAACATATCATATCGTGTCAAGATAAGAACAAAAAACAGCTTCAAGTAGCCGTATTTTTTTTTTTTTTTAATTCAGTAAGGATTAAGTCCTTGGATGTTAATCTCGTCCAAACCACTTGAACATTTTTTTACACTAAGAAGAGACGTAAATGACAAAAACATTTTAAAAGTGGCTGCTGATGTCACTATTAACTGTAATTTAATTTACCTCCTGTCTGCTCCTTCTCAACGTCTAATACACAAAACATATTGTAAATGGTATTCTGTCACAAACAAGCCCAGTGCTTCACATGTTCTGTAAAGTCTGCTCGTATGAGTCTGAATGTGGAGAGACTCTGCAACTCCATCCACTGTGCAGGGCTGCACTCTCATAGTGACGCAGCTCACTGCTGTCCATATATACAGCAGCTGAGGAGCTATAGGGGAGGATTAAAGTTGGAGACAAGACGTGAAAATGGTGAAACGAGTTTCACTTGAGAAAACTAATCCTCCTCCCTGAGCCAGCAAGGACAAGTCAAAGAAGAAAGAACCAGCATTCATAGAGTCACTGACAGCCTAATTACATAACAAACACTCTGTTTAAAAATTTTTATACTTCATTGTGACAGTATTACACCAAGATATGTCAGGAAGGATAAGGAGAAAAGTATTTGGACCTGAACTCGGAGAAATATGTCACGTTTTGCGAGTATTTAGCGGGTACGTTTTGCAGGCATACAGGCCGAAGTCAGTTCAGGTGGGCGGCCGGAAGGCCAAGCAGACAGGCTTGGGTGACCGGCCAGTGAAGGGCAGGACCTCCGCCCAGAGCCCAGGAGCCCGCAGAACCACCGACTGTGGAACATCAGGTGTCAACTGGGCCAACGAGGAGACGTCGTCAGGCATCGGCAGGACCACCCGGAGGACATCAGGCGTCGATGAGACATCGTCAGACGTCGGTCGTACCGCCAATGAGACGTCGTTGGGCGTTGGCCAGATCGCAGAGAAAAGGTCAGGCGTTGGCCGGACTGCCGAGGGAAGCTCAGGCGTCGGCCGGACCGCCGAGCAGACGCCATCGGGTGTCGGCTGAACCAGCGAGGAGACGTCATCGGGCATCGGGCCAACTGCCGAGGGAACCTCAACTGGACGCCGACGGCGCTCAGCAGGAACAGACAGTGCTCTGCCGGAACAGGGACAGGAAGCAGACGGCGCTCTGCTGGAACAGGAAGTAGAGGCTCTGAGACACCATAAGGCCGAAGCCTGGACTGAGGCCTGAGCTGAGCATTGGGCTGAGGCCTTGGTTGAGGCCTGGGTTGAGGACTAGGCCGAGGCCTGGACCTGGACTGAAGCCTGAGCCGAGGCTTTGTGGAGCCTTCTGGCTCCAAGTAAAGGTCCATCAGAAAGTCCACCAGAGCACGAGAGGATATGCACTCTAAATCTTCCGCTGGGTCCATGTACGGGTCGGATCATTATGTCACGTTTTGTGGGTAGGAAACAGGGAGGAGGACCCAAGTGCAGAATAAAAATATATTAAACAAAAGACAAAACAAAAACTTACTTAATTAATCAATCCAAAACTTTCCGAAAAGCAACTCCAAAAATCCAAAAAAACCAGGAGGAGAAACAACAGGCCACGACAACCGACATAAGACAATGATCCGACAAGAGGGTAAGAACACACAGAGACTAAATAGACCTGGGGGGTAATCAGACACAGGTGAGGACAATCAGACACAGGTGAGGACAATCAGACAGGTGAGGACAATCAGACACAGGTGAGGACAATCAGACACAGGTGAGGACAATCAGACACAGGTGAGACTAATCAGACAGGTGAGGACAATCAGACACAGGTGAGGACAATCAGACACAGGTGAGGACAATCAGACACAGGTGAGGACAATCAGACACAGGTGAGACTAATCAGACAGGTGAGGACAATCAGACGCAGGTGAGGACAATCAGACAGGTGAGGACAATCAGACACAGGTGAGGACAATCAGACGCAGGTGAGACTAATCAGACAGGTGAGGACAATCAGGGTCATCAAGACAGGAGGGAAACACAGAGAGCCAGGAAACCAGACAACACTGAAAACTACAAGGAACTAAAGGATGTAAGAAAACAGAATCACAGGGAGAAGACATTACAAAATAAAACAGGAAACACTAAAAACTAAACAAGTAAACACCAAGAATCATTCACACAAGTAACACAGGAAACAAATGTACAGACAACAGAGAAGGACACAAAGAAACACAGGAAACACTGAAGATTAGAATAAAACTTAAAACTCAGGAAACACTAAAGACTGAACTAAGAAATATACGGAACTCAAAACTCTGAAATATAACACATACGAACCCAAACCATGACAGAATATTGTTTAAGTTCATTTTATTGACCACAGACCTTTTACACTTACCCCCCTTCTAAACTGCTTCACCCTTTAAAAGGAAACCTACAGAAGGATAAAAGCTTTGTGTTCTCTCTGCATGTAAAGGACTTAAAAACAATCTTTCTTTGAGTAACTATTCATGTAAGGCGTTATTACATAATACATAATTACAATGGGGCTTTTATTTTGGTAACCACTGGGCCGAAGTGGATGTCCTATCAAAAAATGTTTGACTTGAAACAGCTGGAACCTGGAGTAATCTATTCTATGTTTTCAAGTGCTTCAATGGTTATGCTGATTTTAAGTTCCTTTCATAGTCACACTCGCCTTTTATCGCCTCAGCGTTGTTTTATTTATCTGTGTTTGTCAGAGCTAGATTTATGCAAATGATTTGTCCTTTAGCTCTTACAGCGTTTCATGGTGAGAGCAAATGCTGAACATAAATAAAGATTCTGGAAACATCTGTCAGCTTCACCATTGTCTGGATGTGGTCTGATACACTGTATCACACTGGACAGGTGCTTGGGTTCAGATCACTGGGTGAGATGTTTAGCTGTTGATCCAAACAGCATGCTCAGGAAGAAGAGAACTATTAGAGATTCATGCGTCACAGATCAGAGGGCGGCACTGTCAGCAGGAGCCCAACGCAAATCTGCTCCAAAGTCATCCAAACAGACATGAATGGATTAGAGGCTGTGTGCTGCATGTCCAGCTGAGAGAGGCCTGAATAAGTCAAGAAGACCCGACGAAGCTCCCAGCTCCACCCACAGGCCGAGTGAACACACAAGGCAAAGACAGGAAACACAAGCACAGCAGGCAGAGTGGAGCCAAAAGAGAGAGTCACACCTCCACCTGTAAGACGGGTTAGGGTTGATAGAGCTTCAGTATCAGCCGCATGATATGTTGATGATTGTGCTGTTGAATTAAAATAGCCCAACAGCCACCCAGCGTGAAAACAGCAAATTGTGAATATATTCTCTCAGCGACGGTGTCAAAATCAATTAGCAGAGATGTGAATGCTTGTCACACACAGTCACATAGCTGCTATCACTCTGACAGCGGATCCATCGGCACCAACAAGAATTTGATCACATCTCTGACCCTCCCAATTACACCTTTTAAGATGCTATCACCAGCTGTTCAGAATGGCTGCTCAATGCTTATCTGGGTTTGACACACTACAATTACCAAATCTGTTCATTCAAGGTCAAGTGAAGGTCACCCTCACTCGACTGCAATTGAACGTAGAGCTTTACCTGCTTTTACACTGACAGAGGAGGAGGATGTCTCTCTGATCAATCTTAATTTAACTTGTTATATTCTAGTCTTCTGACTACTCAAAGCTCTTTTACACGCTTTTACAAGCTCTTTTAAAGTGTCCATCAGTGACTTTGTGCAGTTTTAATTTATTTTAATTTATTCATCCATTATTGATGACAGGGCAAGAAAATACAATGAATGTGGCATAAAACGGTATAAAAACCCTTTAATACACCGACAAACATAAGATCATTGTTCTACAAAATTCAGCGTTTTATTCTGAAAATAAACCGGATGTTTTCTTCTAATCCAACATGTTGCTGCAGGAGGTGTGGAGCTGAACCCCCAACCTTTTGGTTCAGAGGCCACGCCTCCCTCGCCAAAGGCTGAAGTGAAGATGATCATGAGTGAATAAATGTATTACTACAGACTCAGAGTCATGCTTCCTTTATTTGGGGTATTTTTTACAGACCTTTCCTTTGATCTACGTTCATAGTGCATCTTTGTTTGTTACACTTCTGGTTTGTTATTTGGAAAAATGAACATTTCCATTTGTAAGGATGAAACATGCAGCCATGATAAGGATTGAATATTCTCATTTATAAATAATGATGTGAAGTGATTTTATGCCTAACCCAAAATGTGCACTTATTTGCCCCAAGCATGCATACAGACGTTATATGCCCTGCTGCTCGTGGCTGATGAAGAGCCTTGTTGTGCTTGGCTCCCCTTCCAGTCTTTTCATCATTCATTCAGCAACCTTCCCTGAATATGGTCAAATGTTATCTCAACTCCACAAAAAGTGTGTGACTATCCACAGCTGTGCGATGAGCAGCTCTGCCAGCAGGCTGATGACGGAACAGGAAGAAGACAAACAGAGAAACTGGGGCAGAGCCGGAAAGGGGACAGGCGGGGAGGAAGACATCAGTCCCACGTCTTATGAAGGGCTTTGATGAGCTGATGATCTGGGAATGTTAAAAGTAGAGAAATCATTATGAACAGCTGCTCTATTAAAGGGTATACTACTGATATGCACCATATGAATATCAGAATATCAACAGTTTTAATGAATAAAGAAATCTCCAAAATAAAAGAAACCTTTTTAATGCCTCCTCTATTCCAGAAAAGCTCCACAGGGAGCAGAGGGGGGGGGGGGGGGTCTTGGTTTTTGAACCGAAGGTCACCAGGTCAAGTTCTGGAGCAGAACAAAAGAAGTTGCTGGAGAAGTGCCTTCCTGAGGATGAGCTCTCCATGAGTGCATGCCCACAGCTCCTCTTCTTATGTGTGTGAGAAGCATGAGTGTAAATCTGCATATCCCTCAGGCCTCCTGAGACTGACACATGCTGGGTTCCATACCGAGTTCCCAGTAGGACATGTCAACGGGAATGCAAATGAAGCCGGAATTCCAACACGGAAACTCAGTTTAACCCTCGTCTTGTGTTAGCTTTCTGTTACCATCTCTTATGTTAACGGGTCGGTTTTGACCCGTGTCTTAAATCAGCTGTAAAATACACTGAAAACAATTATCTATCATCCAATTTGTTTCTCATCTCTTGGTTACCTTGTTAGGCTTCCTTATCCATGAAAATATTGGTTTTAATATTTTTGGTGTGGGCCATTGGGCCTTTTTTTTGTCAGTATACCCCTCGATTTCAATTTAAAAAAATGGTAAAATGAACCTCAAGAGAATTGTATAAATAAATAAAAGGTTGTTGTGTTACCTGACTATTACTGAGGGGTATTAGAACACATTTGTTAAATAAATTTGTTTTATTTATTTTTTCATTTTAATAATTTTAACTATAGTAACATCTATGGTGTTACGGGTCAATTTCGACCCATGTATATTTACTATTATTTTTCCATTACTTGGTGGATGTGGGTCCACAACACAAATGCATTATATGCAGATACATCGAGGATGTTGTAAAACACAACACCTATGGCCCTGGGTTGAACATCAGTGGAAGAAGCTGCACTCGTGTGTCCCAGACATCCCTGATAGGGGCAAGCTTGTCAGATCTTGCTCTGGTTGTCAAATCTGAGGACTCTTGATATCATATGAAAGGTCTGAAGTGACATTGTTGCCTGGAAAATATTTCTACCTGTCGATGCATCCCAGAGACTATCAGTGGCCTTATTGCAGGATCTGTACACTCCAGCAAAAAAAAGAACACCAATATAAGCATCCAGGTATTCCTCATCCATGTCTTTCCACATGTCGCCATGGACTTTTTTTCCTTCAAGGTTTGTCATAGCAATGATGACTCTTTTTAGTGACAATGGCATAAATAGCTCAAAACATGTCTTGATGTCAGTGACTCTCGTCACAGCAAACCTTGAGATTCCAGGGGTCATTTTGATGACATTTGCAGCAGCTACCCTGCCATGTAAATCATGATGTAATGAGCTCCAACAGATCTCACCATTTTTGGACTTGAATCTTTCAGCGGGAGTAGCTTCACCACCGGTGACCTCCTCATCAGACTCATCAGATGTGTCTGTGTCTTCTGGATGATACTCCACATTGTCTTTCTCCTCAGAAACCTGTTCATCCGTATCACTATGCTGCTCTGTGTCCACTCCCTCATTTTCAGCAAAAATATTATCCAGAACTTCTTTCACTGTAAATCTTTTTTTCATTTTTGCATGCTGCAAATTGGAGATGTGCACTCTGCAAGTCACCAACTCTATACTGAATTGACCTCACATGTCTGGAAATGCCTGTCGTTGTTTGTTTTGTTTTTGTACTGGATAACAAGGTAAAATGAGAATCCCCTAAAGCTCACATGATTGGGAGAGGAGCTGGCTGTCAGTGTGTGTTCAATTTTGGCTCTAATTATTGCTTTATAATCTTATTTTTATAACTGGGTCAAAACCGACCCTAACAACACCAAGGTCATAATTTTAACCAGAGCATTTTACAATTTAGTGAAAACCAAAAAAAATGTTTTATTTTGTTGAAATAGAGATTCCTGACAAAGTCAAAAAGCCTTGATGCAAAAAAAAAAAGTTACGTGGTTCTTTTATGCATTTAAAAACTAAAACGGGTCGGTGCCGACCCTAACACAAGACGAAGGTTAAATTCATTAGCCCGAGTTAAAATCCAACATGGCTGCCACTGCTTGCTTTAGCTGTTGATTTTTAGACAACATTTCCTATACTGTAACAGCCGTTGGCTTCAAACGTATGCGTTCACTCCTGACCCCACTTCACCTGAATATGAGGCTCTTTCCTTTCACACACTGTTTTATATAACTAAGTGTACTTCCACTTCTCCAAACAGGCACCTTGCTGAGGGTAATACCCTTACTACTGATATCTGATGTCTATAACTGTGCTTTTGGAAGTACAAACGATGCATTTGAGACCTTTGAGCTCCTGTGTCTCTCTCTCTCTCTCTCTCTCTCTCTCTCCCTCTCTGTCTCTCTCTCTCCCTCTCTGTCTCTCTCTCTCTCTCTCTCCCTCTCTGTCTCTCTCTCTCTCTGTCTATATTTCTCTCTTTCTGTCTCTCTCTCTGTCTCTCTTTCTGTCTCTCTCCCTCTCTCTCTCCCTCTCTCTCTCTCTCTGTCTCTCTCTCTGTCTCTCTCTCTCTCTCTCTTTCTGTCTCTCTCTCTCTCTGTCTCTCTCTCTCCCTCTCTGTCTCTCTCTCCCTCTCTCTCTCTCTCTCTCTCTCTCTGTCTATATTTCTCTCTTTCTGTCTCTCTCCCTCTCTCTCTCTCTCTGTCTCTCTCTCTGTCTCTCTCTCTCTCTCTCTTTCTGTCTCTCTCTCTCTCTGTCTCTCTCTCTCTCCTCTCTGTCTCTCTCTCCCTCTCTCTCTCTCTCTCTCTCTCTCTCTGTCTCTCTCTCTCTGTCTCTCTCTCTCTCTCTCTCTGTCTCTCTCTCCCTCTCTCTCTCTCTCTGTCTCTCTCTCAGTCTATCAGACTCCAATGCTTTCATTGTAAAATGCATGCGAGACACAACACATTCTTTTTTATTCATTCCCATGCTTTATCATTCATTTTCATTGCACTTTTGTTCCGAGCATTTATGCCATTGAGGATTGAAATCCAACACAGAACTCAACAGGATGAGCGCCATAGTAGAGAAACATTTCCGAGTAGGCATCCGAGGAGAGAGGGGGCGGAGATGTTGCACAGAATGTAATAAAAGGAGGGAAAGAAGTAGGTGGGAGATCCATAGATGTTCCAGAAAAGAGTGGGTATGTTACAAAGAGAGAGAGAGAGAGAGAGAGAGAGAGAGAGAGAGAGAGAGAGAGAGAGAGAGAGAGAGAGAGAGAGAGAGAGAGAGAGAGAGAGAGAAAGTGAAGGTGGAAAATGTTCGATTTGCATTCACTAAAAAGACACTTAAAAGCAAGGCTGGTTCATTTTGCATTCACTCCCCATGAATACTGTATGCTGCCAGACTTGAAAGACAGACATCTTCATTCAGCTCCGTCACAGCTGCTGCATGTCAACTTGAAGTTTCTCTCTCGTCATCAGGCTGCCATTCAAACTCACAAAGACAATGACAGACGCGTGTGGCTACAGAGCACAGTAACTTTCTGATATGTGGAACAGAGCAGGTTCAGAGAAGACATCCTGTTGCAGTTTGACTGTTGTCTTGTCAGACAGATTTGTGGTAGTGTTGCTAAGGTTCACACTATCACTGTAAATGTACTTTTCACAAATCTGTGTATTCTATATGATTTGCACCATAGTTTCTGCTGTTGCAACACAGGTGAGAACAAGCTGATGATTTACACAAGAACAGCCCTGCTTCCCTTTAAATCTCAGACATCTGAGTACTGACAAGATCCTCCATTCAATTAAAAAAACTTTATTTGTCGCCGGGCCATTCAAAGGCACACAGAGCAGTAAATAACAACAGTGCAGGTATAATAAAATCCGACAAAAAAATAAAGGGTTAATAAAAAAATTAAAGTGTCAAAATCTTAAGGCGGGGGTCCGTAATTTCCAAAAACTAGCATCTCTGTGTGCTCCGTCTTCACCCACCCACTCCCCTCTGTCGAAGGCTGGATTGGCCCTGCATGTGGAAACAGCAGGAACACCACGACCGACCAGTTCCAGGCTGAACCGGCCGGGGGGACAGAGTTGGTGTGTCTCACTTCTTGTTCAGTAGTTACTGTTTGGATGGTCCGGGTGGCCTTTTTACACCAACACAGAGTGACTTGGCCAAATACTTTCAAAAGTGAAGGGGGATACTGTTGACCCCTCCCATTTTGAGCTGATCTTGGCTCATACAGACTCATCGTTACCAAAAACACAAGTGTAATTGTGGACATAGTTAAAGTCACACAAAGTCAATAACCCAGTATTTGTTGGATTGTGTTGGCTTTCCTGTTTATTTAAGGTTCTTTGTTAAGATTCATTTTCTGTTAAACCCCCCCCCCCCAAAACAGTCCCATAGTTATTCAGTGAATAAGTGAAGTGAGTCATGTCAGAATGGGCAGGTACTGTTGCTATGTGCAAGGCTGGGTATAGAATCATATTATGTATATAATCAGATATGAACATTGATCTGAGTCCCACTGGTCTTCAGTATTTAAAATGTACGGCCGTGCTGAAATTGCATGAGTGAACTTTTGTTTTTTAGTTCACCAAATATTTGGTGTCATGCACAAAGCATGGACCAGTTCTGTTCGTGTCTCTCCATCTCGACGTCCTGGGCTGAAGACCTGTCCCGGGTGTGTCACCCGTCCCTTCTTGTTCTCTCTGGAGGTGGGTCTGTGCTGGTGAGGAGTTTAATGATTTCATCTTCTGAGCATTTCAGAATGTTTACAGGCATTCATACACCAACACACGTCAGTTTACACACACGTGTGCATGTAACATGATCAAAAGATGCCGCTCCCAGTTTCTTCCTTCCACAGTGAGTTAGCCCCAGCTCTGCTCAAAGCTGAACTTCCTTTTGATTGGCCAGCATGGCAGCCAATGACATGTGAGGATATAGGATCATACCATTATGTAAAAACAGAGAGTCCCTCCAATGTTAGTGAGACAGCAGTGATTGATTAAAGAGTTCTGGTTCTGTTCTGTAGATTTTTAGTTTTGCAGTTTTGGTGCAAATCAGAAGTTTGATTAAAATACTAAACATTAGCGAGAATGCTTTCGTACCAGAATAAATGTACAGAATGAGGCGATTAAAAGGCTTCTCATAGAAAAACACTGAATGCAAAAGGGATTTCAACCAACAAATCGTTCATTTTTGCGAGCTAAAAAATGTGACAACAAAAGATGCTGAATTAGGAGCCTCACACGGACTCTATGTCTGTGTCCTAACAGTGAGCGCACCGACACGCCCAGTCCACCCCCGGGCTCCTCGTCATCACCGCCGCCGACTTCCATCAATCTCAACTGCTCGTCGTGATAATGCGGCTCGTAGAGATAGCTAACATTCGATTTGTCCGATTTGAAGACCTTCAGAATCCCCTTCATCCATCACTTTGAAGATGAAACATTATTGTTAAAAAGGCCAGCTCAAGTTGGACTGTCCCAAACCTCCCCTACAACAGTGGTAGGTTCCGGCTCCGTAGTGTCTGTCAGTGTTTTGACGGAGAGAGACCGGAGAGTTTGAAGTTTAGTTTTAAGGATGACGAGGTAACAGAAAGGGTGCTACTTTGTTCTTTTTCACGTTTTGTGTGCGTCCACTGAATGTGAGTATATTTAAAAGTTAATCAATGCTAAATCATCGAAAGTGAGAGTTAGACACTTGATGTCTGATGTTTGTATGGATCTTAATGATCACGTGAGTTTCAAGTTTGTAATGAGCCTCTGCTTATTTAATTGCTTCATTGAATTGTTTAGTGCACCTTTCCAACATTATTTGTTATCTTAAACATGTTATGTTGGAAGATAATGTTTAGTTTAGTTTCTTATACTGAAAGGAATTCGTTAGCTTAACACTTTGTATATTTCTCTTGTTTATTTCCTTTCAGAAACCACACACACACACACACACACACACACACTCATAAACATACACAACCAAGAGATGTTACACATTCCTGTGTATGTACACCCTTTCAAGATTTTTATTAAACCGTTATAACTGGAACCTGCGACTCTTGCGTGATTCACACATTCACACCAGTAGTGGTTGGATTTTTTTCTGAACACAAGTTTTGAGAGAAGCCTAAGTCAGCTGATCTGTCTTTTAATTATTTAACATCGTTTCTTCTCAGATTTCTCCACAGTCTGTTAGCATAGCTTCAACTTAGCCCCACATTTCACCCTGAAGTACCCCGGATACATAATCAGCTGTACACATCTCAGGAGAAACATGATACTTGATAAATACAATCGTAAGTTCTTTATCTGACTTCCTGCAGCGTGGGAAACAGACTGGCAGCTTATTGGAAACTGAACAGAGCGTAGTTGCGCTGCTGGTATTCTCCAGAGACGGGCCGCAGTACTGCGGGACACAATCATCTACTAAAGTAGCGGACTGGCGCCCACGGAGGAAGTGGAAATTGGTGTCATTGATAGCCTTTGTCTCTCTATCGAGGAAAACAAAGATGTTCTCCTAATCCGAATGGGCTGCAGCAGTCTTTGTTTATTCACTTCAGTGGAATAATGAGTATTCACACTGAGGTGTACTCGAGATGAGCCCCAATCAGGACATGGATTTGATAAAGATAAAGAGATGTGCTTGTTATTATTCAGACAGAAAGAAGGTACCTTGAATGTCTTGGTTTCAGTTCTAATGTACAGTATGTGATATACAGTCCATGCTTATCATTGTGTCTCATCAGTTTAAGATGGAGGTTAAAGGTCCCATGTTCTTCTTCGTGGGCTTTTATTTGCTCTTTAGTGTTTTCCAGGAGTCTTGTGCATGTTGAGACACATCTATGTGTCTGTGGAAACGCAGCTTCTCTCAGCTCTTCCTCTTAGCAGTAACAGCAGCTTCATGTAACGCTCGGTCTCGAGACCCCCGAATCAAACTGACCAGTCTCACGTCTCTGATCCAAGCCCATTGGCTCGCTGTAGCAAGACCAAGCTCGTGCTGCACGACCATGTGACATCCGTGCTGAGCCACTGACCAATTACAACGGAGCGGAGCGGCCGACGAATCAGATCCGACTCGGCCCGTGTGGGGACCCTGGTGGTCTGAGTGTTAGACACACAGACAGATGAGAGAGCCTGCATGGAGGACATGAAAACAGAATGTACTTTAGTCGACACATAAATGACATGAACCCCAAAAAGTGCAGAATATGGGACCTTAAATATGCTGTATTGAATTTTGAATGACAGTTCATCACATTTAAAGGGATACTTCACCCATTTGCGTTCAGCTTTGTACCATTTGATGACGATGAGTGAACTCGGGTCGTCGGGCTGCTGATTTCTTTCTGCGTTTCTGACTCGACGTGCGTTTCATGTGCATTGTACAATTTGTAAACTTGGACACTCATTTTTCATCACCAGGAGAAAAAAACACACAGCAAGTTTGTTCACATGTGCTTTTCCTGAAGAAGATTGTCACATTTGTTCCATTCATATCTGTTGATTTCACTTTCAGCAAACCCTTCTAGATGAGAGACAATCTACTCTTTCTTAAGCGTCTTCTCACCATGAATTTATGCTGCTGTGAAATGAAATGAAAATGATCCCCCCTCCCAAGAAAATCCAATGACCTTCACCCAGACAGACTGATCAACAGCAGCCAAATGACTCACCTCAACCAGAGTGACGACGGCAGGGGAAGGGGCGGAGGGTTGTTTGATGACACAGAGAACAAAAAGGCACAGTGGGTGGAGGGAAGGAACGTGTGACAGACAGGATGATACCAAGACAGGTAAATAGGAATGAAGGACTACAGACAAAGTCATCCCCCTTCTTCGTTAACATTTTTTCATTACTCACCAAAGTAGAGGGATGGGATGTAATCTTCCCACCTATGAACAAAAGAATTGAAAAGTGGGATGAGAGGAAAGATGGAAGAGAAATGTTGCCGAGGCCTTGAAGACAGGAAGACAAATTCATGTTAAAAAGAGGCAAACTGAAAAGGAGGAATACATCTCTGATGGCTGGAAGATGTTTGACTTCATGATCTACGGGGATTGTTCGACACTTTGTAAATCAATCTGAAGGCTGATTTAGCTTCGCTTTGAGACTGATGGTAGGAGTAATCAGTCAGAGGGACGACTGTGGCTCAGTTGGTAGACTTGTTGTCTCTCGAATGTCAAGATCACTAGCTCCGACAGCAACATCACTGATGTGTCCTTGGTCAAGACGCTCAAGATGCTTCTCTGTCAGCATATGAATGTGTATGACTTCTGAGGGTCTCACTTTATGGCACCGCTGCCGTCAGTGACTCCGAGGACTAGAAGAGCGCTATGCAAGTGTCGCTCCGTTTACAATATCCACACCGTGCAGTGGCTGGCATGAGGTTTTAGGTAAAGACACTACGGACACACTCACACACACACACACACACACACCCGGACACACACCCACCCGGACACACACACACACACACCCACAAGGACACACACACACACAAACACAGGGATGGATGCAAAAAAAGCAGAAAATCATTTTTCAGTGTGCCAACATGGCTGACATGACACAGATAATATTTCTTTTATAACAAATATCAATTTTGAACAGAAAAAAAACAGTGTAATGACCTTCAGCCCTGGACTCATCTGTAATGGACAAAGAGCGTACATCGCCTGCTGTCACGCTCTTCCAGGCGAAGCTGCCACGCTCACATGAAAAGTGAAAGGTGTGCTGAAGTGTCTTTGTAATGCAGACCTCTGACCACGTCACTGTGGGTTTTGGTTTATTACATTTGTTCAAGGCCTTTGAATATCCACTGACCTACATTTAAATGAAAAACAAAATAAAACATTGTATACTGCATGTTTTTAACTGCTGATGTAACCTCCCTCACCGCAGCCATCTTTCATTCAATAAACAGGCTTTCCCTGTTCGGGTGATAGCTGTATTTAGTCTGAGGCTTTTTTTAAAAGAGATTTAAGCTTTTGTTGAAGCAGAATAAAAAACCTTACTGAAGAGGTGAGAACACTTCCAGAAGACGGACAGAAAACATGCAGATGGAGGAGAAATCCCCTTCATGTGGGAGGGCTATATATTTTCAGAAGTGCTTTGTCAGCATGGTGCTGCACTGGGTGCAAAAACTGCCAATGATTAATGAGACACTGAATGACTGCTCCTACAGCATTTAATGAGAGGCTATATTTTTTTGAGAAAGGCCTCTTTGCAGTGCATTTAAGATAATGTTGTATTCCACATGCACAGACGGGCACTTTGTACCTCACCTCACACAATCACACCAACCACCTGTGTTATTTATGCACCTCATGGTGAAGAAATATGTCAAGGAAATCTTATAAATCAAGGGTTACATGCAGATGCAACTGTTAGTATTCACATGTTCAATCCTTCAAATCCAGTGAACCTGAATGTCGCAGTAAAAGCAGTGCGAGCCTTTCCTTCAAACATCAAGCTCTAAAATTCACATTTGTATAAAGAAACATTTTATATTCTTCATCATTATTCTTTAATTTATGTAAAACCTGTCGAAAGCTGGACACACTCGAGATGATCAGCGTCTGATTTCCCCCCCATCAATGTTCGAGGGGGCGTGGCCTGATTTGGGCCTTGTCGTGTCCGACTTGTCCGCTTAGATCGAATCGTATGATTCCAGATCCAGCAGTCTTCAATGTAATAGCAGAATCAGCCAATGAGAACGAGCAGACGGGGAAGCATCACCAACTACATGTTGTTTTTCTCACAGATGGGGCAACGTCAGTGAAGACCCTGCTACTCACCCTGCTGCTCATCATGTCGGTCCCCGTCCACGGTCAGGATCCATGACAGCTCCACTGTTTCTAAGACTCACAAAATCCACCATCTGAAGCAGAGGGAGCCATTCTTTAAGACAGCCAGCTCCATTTGCTTGAGCTCTTGTTGGGTTTAATATCCACCAAGAAAAAAGAACTGCACCCGCAACTCTGCTGCCGTCTCATTTCCGGTCAGCTCGTCTCCGGACTTCAGCTCCAACTCTCCAGTCCTGTCAGTGTAGCCAGCATCCAGCACTGTCACTGCCGCCATGAACTCCAGGATCCAGGCCCTCGAATCCAACAACAGTTCACCAAATGTATCTGGACCAATCACTTAGCTACAGCTGACAGCCAAAGGTGTGGTGTAAAAGTCTGCTGTGTGAAGTGAGTTTTATTAAAACAATCAATTAGCTGTGGAATCAGTCGAACTCTAAGAGACTGACAGTCCAAGGAATCAAACTGTGCTGGTTTTGTTTTTTTTACTTTCTCTTCGAGGAAAGATTGTGTAAATGTTCCACCCACTGTCACTTCTCTAGATTGAGCAGCCATAGAGCAGGCCCACTGCCTATTAAAGAGGATGGACTGATAGGAGTGTGTGTGAGTGTGTGTGTGTGTGAGATGAAGAGGTGAGCCTTCTATTGAGGGACTGCCAGCACAACTGTTCTCACACTATAGAACACACGGTGAGGACAACCTTCACCTCGAGAGTATAACAGAGGCAGTTTTATCAAGTTGAAAATCGTGCTGCCTGCGAGCCCGACCACCACCAGGGCATTGTTTGGTGTTCTCTATTCTCCCTGCAGGTACAGTGATGTAATGTAAGAGCATGAGTGAGGCTCGGGGGGCAGAAAGATGCTAACTCTGCACAGGGTTTCCTCCATCCCCCACACAGCAGCAGTCGACTTCTATCATCTACATCCTGCTTATTTTTCTTCTCCCTGGCTGTTCTGCTCTGCCTCTGTGGAATAAAAGCTCTTTTCATGTGGGTGAGTGGTGGAAGAAACCCAGAAGGATATCTCAAGCTCCCACCCTCTTCGCTGTACAACTTTAAATCCAGTCCTTCAGGGAACTGTTATGTACTGCATTTGCAGATTCATAAAACATGCTCTGCATCGTCCTGAAGTGCACACAGTATTGCATGTGTTTCTGCCCCCCACATCAATTATTAAAACTGTGCATTGGTTTACACACTGTTATCTCTAAATAATGACACGAGGAAGGAGTCAAACGAGAAACTTACCAAGGTTTATCAGAAACCTCAGAAAAATCCATAAAATCATCTGCATGTGTTGACTGCTGAAGTCAGCATTTAGTTTGTTTGGCTTCTACTCTTTTGATAAATTCATTTAGAAACGTGAATTTTTCAGGTGCTGCTTTTAGCTTAAAGCGAGCTTAAAACTAAAGTTTAATCATTGTGGTCATCACTCAATCAAATAATAACTTCAACACATTTATATCAGCAATAAAGAGTTGTAAAATGAAGATGCGTTGCTCTTATAAGATGGTATCACAAACATGTCTTTAGATATTTTAAAATACAGCAGTTTATTACATTTCCCAAGGAAATATTTTAAAGAGGTGGGCATAACTGAAGAGTTGATGGGCCTTATTTGCTTTTGGACATTAGATAAAAATATACAAAGAGCTAACCATGAAATGTGTTGAGCAGATTGAATGACCTCTCAGGTCCAAGGTCAGTGTCTGTTCACATCTTGTTGTTCTGCCCCCAATTAGCCAAACATATTTAACTTCTTCAAGTTCGAATAATGAGCAGAGACGTGACGTTTAAGCTAGTTTGGCTTTCAGAGTGAGAAGCATCAAAACAGCATACATACTTCGGCTTGAGTTAACAGACATGGCCAATAAATACGTACAAGCAAGTCACACAAGTAAACGACAAATGCTTGAAATCATCACCATCTTTACGGACACGTGGCCATATAAGACATAAATGTCCAGTGTCTTTTTTCCCTGAGCGCTCTGGAAAATCGCACAACTTTTTAAAAAGTTACCGGTGTTCTTTTCTCAATGCACAATATTCACTTTAGTTTTGTCGCCTATGGATCGTGTCTTAAACCCACATCCTCCTCATTTCATGTCTGATCAGGAATTAAACGATCCCAAATCCTTAAGGGTCAGTTGTTCACATTTGTTTAGCTTTTAATTGAGAGAAAAAAATGCGAGAACACCAACGGCATTTTAAACTTTTGAATTAACAATTGTTACAGTTCAGAGAAGAACCACACGCAGGATCACAGAGCAGAGGCAGGAGTGAGGCAAAAACTGAACATTTAATCAATCTTTCAGGCAGAGTACCGTTTAGTCCATGGGTGTCAAACTCCAGTCCTGGAGGGCCGGCCTCCTCAGACTTTTAGATGTCTCTCTGCTCTAACACACCTGCTTTAAACCAATGTGTTGTCATTAAGCTCTGCAGAAGCCTGATAACGAGTCACTCATTGGATTCAGCTGCGTCCGAGCAGGGAGACATCTAACAGTCTGAGGAAGCCGGCCCTCCAGGACTGGAGTTTGACACCCCTGCTTTAGTCCATTCAAAAAGTGAAAAACAAAAATCAGGAGAACCAGGCTAAAGAACAGAGGCATCAGGCAAAAATCCAAAAGGTGAAACATGCACAGGTCAAAAATCCAAAGAGGGAAATAATAACCAGGCTGAAAACGAGGCAGGCAGAAGCACAATACTCAGGGTTAATGAGCTGACAAGTAACAGGTGTGAGGCTGAGATGAGAGGTGAGACAGCTGATTGGCTGAGATGGTACAGGAAATGGGTGGAGACTATGGGTACGTCTCACTTTCGTTATTTGCAGTCTCCTCGGTCCTCGGCCGAACCGGAAGTAGTTCCCAAGCCGCCATGTTGAGGATCGTCCCAAAGCTCTTATAGCGAACGGAGGAGAGAGGATGGAGGAGAGAGGAGGCTGATCCGAGGAGCGATGACCGAGGAGACACGAGAGCTGACTTCACGGAAGTCTTTTCACTGACAGACACGCCCCCTTCTCGTATATCACTCACTGATTGGACGATGCAGCGGATAAGACTTCAGTGAAACTTGTCAACATGAGCAGAGTTTAATACCGGAGAAAAGACGGACATTAAAAAGAGGCTAAATGGAGCGTGGGACATTTAAACAGATGATGAACATCAGTGAGTTTGTAAAGAGTCGCTCTGTGATGAGCTGGGATTAAAAAGAGTCTGATGAAGAGGAGTCCGTTTTATATTCTCACTTATTTATACTTATCTTATCTTCTGAACGTTTCATCATTTAGATTCTAATCAATCATTTTCAGTATCCTGACACATAAATATCTGTGTTTATAAAATACAGAGTTTGTTGTCTAAATACAGGCTAGGTTCAGTCCAAACTGTTTAATAATAATCAATAATTATAGACAATTCAAAATGAAATCTTTGAGTCAGTAGAAACTGTCCTTTTGGTTATGAGTAGACTGCAGGTTGTTCTTCAGGTGTTTTTTTTATCAGGTAAAGACACTAAACACTGTAACTGTGTTTGATGAGAAATAATACAGTGCGTGTTTGTGTGGACATAAACAGCTGTTCGGCTGATTGACAGCTGAACGTGATCAGCTGATGTCGCGTCATGTGACGCTGTCGAGGAAACGACGTCTCATGTGTCTTAAAGCTGATTTCCTCGGTCCTCTCTCCTCGGCTTCGTTTCCTCCGTGCATCTCTGGTGGGCGGGACTAAGACGCAAGTGGAGGAGACAACTCGGAGGACACTCGGTGCAAATAAGGGAACTGAGAAAGGCCCTATGAGTTGGAGGGAAGGCTGGCAGGTGCTGAATGGAAGGTGAGCAGAGGAGTGAGTGCAGGAAGGCGGGTTATTAGGAGCAGGAAGCTCCAGCAGAATCCATGACAACAATACTGACTTCATGTCAGGCTTTGCAACATCACTCAGAAAAACATTTTAATCAACCAACCAAATGAATATATCATATCCACTGTTTTGTAGCAACCAGCTTGTGATTCACCTTCTGTAGCTAATGCATTGAGGATTTTTTTTTCATGATTCTATTTATATTTTGAAATGCTGATGAAGCTTTTAGGTAGCTACAACTCGAAGTTCAATTGCTGATCCACAAAAGTGGGGTATCAGGAACTGGTTTAGCATGTTTATATCTTGACTGTAGAAACAGTAATTTACTTTTTACACATAAAACAGTGACTTTGTTTGTTTCCTTTATTTCAGAATTACTTGTCTTATGTAAATTGAACGGAAACAGGATTTCTGGCTTTGTTGTTTCCATGGCGACATATAAAGTGACCCGTTTCCATGTATTTCAAAGCAAACATTCAGATCATTCCAGAACCGTGGCAGGTCATAACAACCCCTGATTTTGTGTTCAGTCAGATGAGTGTTAATCGGTGCCTGGACACAGCATCACCTATCACTGCAGTCAAGGGTTCCTTTTGACTCAACTTCTCTAATCAGACAGAAAGTGCAGAGACATGACAGGGTGTCATCCTTTCACTTATCATGACTAACTTCTTCAAATTATAAAAAATCTGCATTTATTAAATGCCACAAATCATTTTGATTGGTAAGTATGCCATGACTTTAACGGTGCATTGGGTCGACATTGGACACTTTTTTCATAGAAGTCTTCATGGTTTGGTTTTGTGCATGTTTTTATTTCAGAGTTTTGAGTTCTGTTTTATTATTCCCTAGTTCTGCCTGTTTGCTTCGTCTTTAGTGTTTCCTGTTTGATTTTGTAATGTCTTCTCCCTGTGCCTCTCTGTGGGTCTTTTTCAAACCGTCCACTACACCCTCGCCCTACCCACTACCCCTCAGTTTGCGCGTCCACGCGGAGGGTCCGCCATATTAAGTCCGTCTCAAACCACTTAGTGGGGAGTGGTAGTGGGCCATAAAACCCTCCGCCAGCGAGTCTGCACCGATGCCCACTTGATGATCACGTGTAACGCCTATTGCGTCCGGTAGTCACGGCAGGAGTGACCTGTACAAAAGTAAGTTCTGTGCGTTAATGTTTGTACAAACCAAAACACTGCTCCAACTAAGATGGACATTTAATATGATCATACAGACGTGAACAACTTCACCTGTTTATTGTTTTAAAGGATCAAATAAAAGCCTCCTCTTCTTTTCTTCCTTCTGTTCACCTGTTTATTTCATTGTGTTTCGTATTTAAAGGGACTGTTGCAAAAACTAAAGAATATTAAATTATGTTGTAGACAACTTCGCACTCTTATTTATTTATCATTGTTTTACTTTTGATTTCTTTGTAAAACTTAATTTCGGCTACAAAAAAATAAACGTCTTGCAGCTGTGATGTTCATTTACAGTCTCCTTGTCTGCTTTCATTGAAGACAACCTGTTCTTTGATATTATAATAAATTAACATTAAATTATAAATTATAATAAAGAATGTGGGCTCCATCTGATCGTTTTGCCTTTAGTCTACACTAATACACATTTACTAGAGAAAAAGAATCTACATAAAGACTTTTACAGAATGCATTACCTACATTAATAATAAGCCGTTCCCCCAGGATGCCGCTGAGTAACCATGGTAACACACACTTCCTGTTTCCACCTGAGAGAGTGAGGTTTGTCCCAAAGCCTGCTGCTGTATTTCTACCCTCCACCTGGATGGAGGGGACTTCATTCAGCTGAGTGTGACTTCTGACGGAGTGCACTCCGTCACGGAGGAGTGTGTAGAGGTTGGTTTGAAAAAGGCCCTGTGTTCCTTCAGTGTTCCATGTTTTACTTTGTAATCCTGTGGTGTCTTGTTTCCTTCCTCCCTGTGTTTCCCTCCTGTTTTGATTACCCTAGTTAGTTTCACCTGTTTCATTAGCCTCACCTGTGTCTGATTACCCCATGTCTATTTAGTCTCAGTGTTTCTTCCCCTCTGTGTCGGTTCATTGTCTTTTGTAGTCTGTTGGTGTAGTATGTTGTTTGTACCGCTCCGATCTCAAATCAGGGATATTCAACATGTTGGATTGTTTTGGCCCGATGTCTCATCATCGTGTGTGGTGTTTCCCCCGAGAGGAAATTGAGCCTGTTGACTGTGACGCGCAGCTTATCAGAAATCAAGGTGACGTAGTGGTAAAGAAACACCGGGAGCAAAACAACAACAACTCACCTCCATATCATCATGTAGCAAGTACAGTTCATGCTCCCGTTGTCTCCACTCCTTTAGACCGACGCCTCTTTTTAACTCATTCCCCGCCATTGACGGAATATTCCGTCAATTGGTGTTTTCAGTGAAATACGATAGGGGGCGCTCTGGCGGACATTGTGAAAAAGTTACAGGACTGTGAGGTCAAAAACCAACAAACAAGACCACCCGCGGGAAAGTAGAGAAAAAAACAAACATTTTCTTCGTCCTTATTTTCCAGCGGGCGGTGTTCGATCAGTCTGTATGTGAGTTTGACGCGCGTCAAAAAGTCAACATTAGCCGTATAGATATGAGATAAAAGCTCTTGAACAGTACAAACATGCCGGCGCCAGCAAGGAGATATTCGGCTGCGGAAACTACAGAGTTAATTATACTGTAGATACAGACTCTGATAATTCATTTTTTGACCTCTGTGAAACTGATCTGGATGAAGACAGCAGCGGCGACAGTGAATGGAGGGATTCAGGACGTGTAAGAGGTAAGATATGATCACGTTATTTTTTGATTCACCATGATAGCATATGCATCTGATAATTCATGAGATAACGTGACGTCGAAATAACATATCCCTCAGTTTTGTACATAAACTATGTACAAAACGAATTTTTGACGGACATTTTATTGTAATTTCCAGACACAGAGTCCAGGTCTCCAAGGTCCAGGTCTCCAAGGTTCAGACATACACGTAGGTGCAAGAGGTGAGTCATGATAACATATTTTATTTAGTTTGATAGTATGTTACTTAGATTGTATGATTATTAGATGCTACAAGACAAGAGCATCTGCTAACTTGTGAGAGAAGATAAAAAAAGAAATAATTTAGCTTTCATTTTGTACACAAACTATTTACCAAATGAATATTTGTTTGACATTTTACTGTCATTTTACACACAGAGTCCAGGGATTCAAGGCCCAGGTCTCCTTTATACAGACCTACCCAAGGTGAAAGAGGTAAGATGTGATATGAAGAGGCCGAAAAATAACGTTTCTCTCTTTGTGCACATCACACTGTTGAATAAAAAAAATGTCTTTCTAATTATTTACAGGTCGAACACAGCAAAGAGGCAGAGGTCGGACCTGTGGATCTTATGGGTGTGGTGGAGGTCAAGTACCTGGTGACCAAGCAAGAGGGTCTGTAAACCAGCCAGGTGCAGGTCCTGGTCCAGGTAATCTGATGTGGAAAGAAATGAACTGGCAGCTCACTGAGAATCCTGGACCTCTAAATGATGCTGCTGCTCTTGATCATATCATTCGTAAGCCTGACCTTGAAATGTACTGGTCTACAGATGACATTTTGGTCACCCCCTACTTCAACAAGGTCACGTCCCGCAACCGGTTTGAAATCATATGGAGATTTCTACACTCCAATGATTATGAATCAAGGCCAGCAAATAGCACTGACAGGTTGTACAAAGTCCGCCCTGTCTTATATTACCTTATATCTAAATTCAGTCAAATGTATCAACCTAACACCAACATTTGCATTGATGAGGGTATGCTTCTGTGGCGTGGACGGCTAGCGTTCAGGGTGTACGATCCCCAAAAACCTGTCAAATATGGGTTCAAATCCTACATCCTTTGCGATTCTGACACGGGGTACCGTTACAACATGAAACCCTATTGCGGAGAAGGCACTTCCCTGGGAGACAGTTGTCTCTCTTCTTGATCAGGTTTTTGTTAAACTAATGTTTTATTATTGAAAATAATAATGATATTTAAGTGTTTGTAAAAACAAAGTATTTCTGAGTGTATAAGAGAAGAAAAATGTATAATGTAGTTTGTAAATGTTGTAGTGCTACACTATTCAAAGAAAATTTATAATTTTATGTAATCATTTTTATTTATTTTAGTTATTTATTTTAAAATATAACTGTAGTTGGCAAATGAAAGTAAAAAGAATCCAAATGTAAACTCAAAATCACTTTTTTTTCTTGAAAATAAGTGTGTTTTACAAAAGTGCTGTTTTCTCAGCTTTTTGTCCGGAATGTGTTTTTTGTGTGAAAATGGCCGATATTCAAGTGCTGATAAAAAAAGATTGAATGAAGTTTGAATAAAATAGTTTTTTGTATATGAAAGCAGAGGCTCTGATCTTTCTTTTGATGTATTCAATATTTACATATTCAAAGAACAAAATATTCTGTGAGTCTTGAAAGATTGGTGAAAAAGGCTGGCGCTGGCTGGCAAACATTCTAGAATTCTCTGGCGGGGAAAGAGTTAAAACGTGTTTTGCATCCTCTTCGTCTGTTTGTTGACTCTGGAATCACGTTTGATCTCCAGAGGTTTTGCGAGTCTGATCGGGGGATGTTCATCAGTGAAATTGGTTTGTGTGTTGATGTTGCCGTACACCACACACTGTTTACACATTATTTATCACTATGTGTGTGGTCCTCTAAAGTTTGGGAAATTTAATTTAATTTTAAAACCCTGCTGTGTGAACCAGCCTTTAGGCTGTTTTATTTTGCCTAAGTCAAAGATTTTGCCTTTGGCAATATTAGCCTACAAGCTTGTCAAGATGGCGGCTGCTCCAAGGAGGAGAAAACATTACCTAACCACTGAAGTTATTACCATGATTCAAGGTTCATCCCCCATTGGTAAGTGATGAGGTTTACTATAATATAGGCTAAGCTTTAAATATAGCATGGTTATTTAGTCTTTTTAGTCAGCAATTCAGCAAAATAGCTAGCTAAACGAAGCTATGCCGAAAGCTAGCTAAATGATTATGGACTCAGCTATTTTTGAACCATTATTTTGAACCAAGAGTGGAAAGTGGAAATTCTGTTTTTGTCTCAATTTTCCACATTACAAAATCTAATTAAGAGAGAATGAGAGATGAGATGAATAGTTCATTACAATCTTTGTAATTTGCATAACTAATTACAAAGGACAGACTATTTTTCTTTTGTCAGAATGTCACTTGAACATTTTAGTAATGATGACCCATTTGTGACCCTATACCTCAAATAGTTAAACAGTTTTTTCAACTAGTTTCTCCTCTTTGGCAGGAGATCCACTAAACAAAGACACCGATTAGGCCTCATCCGGTGAAAAAGAGATTGAGAGCGTTGATGTTGTAGAAAAGAAGCAGCATGTCACGGGCCAAGCCTGTGTTTCAGATGGAGTAAACTCTGCTGCTGACACCTCCAGCTATCCGTCCATGTATTTATTAATGATCCTGTCTTACTGCAATAAACATACTTTGATGTCAGTTGTGCTGATCTATCGTATTTTCAATAAAAAGAGTTCAGAGTATGTCTGTACACCTCGCCTGCACAACGCCAGCCACCTTGACATCCCAACAGTAAATGCTTAACTCAGCAAAAATCCACAGTGAACCCTGATGCATGAATATTCATGAGGAATGAGTCAACACTTGTGTTACGTCGTAGGATACGTGGAGCACTCAGACTCTTCCAGGAGGGTAAAAGTTATTTCCGTTTTCTCTATCAAACAACATGCCATTATTTAAGACAAACAAGTGAGGCAATTCAGTCAAAACACAATCACACGAGTTATATAAAAATTTAATTATTGTATTAACTACAGTTCATTCATTTTGGAGGATTAATTTTGGAAATTAAGTAAAACGTTTTTTTTCCTCTGAATGTAGTTGGCATTAAGCTCCATATTTTTTCATCCTTCATATTCTTTGTTACTTATTTCAATATGGAGATTTTCAAAGTGTAAATCCTGCCCAGTACTGTTTTTAGTTTTAGTGCATTTTAATGCCTAATGTGTGTTGTATAGTGTATAGTATTGATCGTATTCTTAACTGAATGTTATTTAATATTATCATTATTTTTATCACGTGTATTTTTTTATTTTTATGTGTTGCATTATTTTTGATTGTCATTTTTTTCATTGCCAAGTAAAATGGCTTAGAAACCACTTAAGGCTGGTTCACACAGCAGGATTTTAAAATTGTCGGCCGATTTCCCAAACTTCAGAGACCACACACATGGTGATAAATAATCTGAGGTTTTACAGTTTTGGTCGTACTGTGTGGTGTGCGGCCACACGGTGACATCAACACACCACACGTGAACCGATTTCACTCGCGAACGTCCCCCGATCAGACGGGAAATCTCACAAAACCTCTCGAGCTCAAACGTGATTCCAGAGTCAACAAACGGACGAAGAGGATGTAACAGGGATCGTTTGTGCTGTTTTTATCTGAAAAACACGTTTTAAAAAGAGGCGTCGGTCTAAAGGAGCGGAGACAACGGGAGCATGAGTTGTACTTGCTACATGTTGATATGGAGGTGAGTAGTTTTCGCATCTACGTCACCTCGCTTTCTGATTGGCTGTGCATCACATTCAACAGGCTCGTGCTCGTTTTCTCCTCGGGGGGAAAACACCACACGATGATGAGAGATCGGGCCAAAACAATCCAACATGTTGAATATCCCCGATTTGAGATCGGAGCGGTCTCGACATTCTTCCCGACCAGACGAGAGCGGTCTGAACACACCACACACGGCAGGATGATCTTATAAGATTATTTTATGATGATCGGGGCGTCCTTAAGATTATCAGAAGGGGAGAATAGGAGCCAAAATCGGCGTAATTATCCTGCCGTGTGAACCAGGCTTTAGATTAAAGGGACTGATAGGAAAATAGAAATTAGGCTCCAGGGTTAAAACGGCATGCCATATCGCAGACAGCTCGGACACTTCAATAATAAACAATAGACTCAAGCTGCTTCAGGTCATTCTGTTACACGGACACAAAGTGACCCAACACATTGTACACAATGTACGACCTTGTATGCAACTGTGTCACATTTTGAGAGTAAACAACTCTTAAAAAATGTGAGCACATTAGTTTTAGGTACATGGGTTTACTTCTGACACAACATAAGCACTGATTAAATTGTATTCCTTTGCTGTCATCCAGCCTTTATTAGACTTGTTTTGGTTTCTTCATTCAGTGTCTTATACTTCTTTCTCTCTGGCACCAAGTTTTGCTACACACTGAAGAAAATTAACATTTGGAATTGATGTCTTGATTAATAATAAATACATTTTCTGACCAGGATTGAAAAGCAAGAAATGTCCAATCGATCAAGTGTGTTAGACTCCAAAATGTGTAGATCATTAACATCAGGTGTACAACCAACACCTCGTCATCAATTAGCCCAATTTTCAGCCCCTACAATTTTCCACAATCACAGCATCCTTTTTTTCCAGACATAATGAGATTGGGAAGCAGACGCTGACATGGCAGCCATGTTTTATTTATGCCTGAACAGGTGTTGTGTGAGGTAGCCTAACAAATTGCCCATTAAAAAAAACAGGGCTTGAAAAACCTCTTTATGCAACATTGCTGAACCAAAAAGAGGAAATGTGTGAAAACTAATGAGGTAGACATCTAAGTTTAATATGTAAGATGCAAAGACAGAAAGACTGACTGTGAAATATGTTGGAATTCTGCTCTGTGATGATGGTAAATAGTGAACAGCTGTTGCTAGGTAAGTATGTGGAGAATAGATGCAGCATTATCAGGACATAAGAGTCAGCACACTCTGTTCAGCCCCCTCCTCTGGCTCCCTGTTGCTGTCTGCTTCAAAGTCACAAACCTGCTTGCTGAGGCCTGGCACACATTAAAAGGTTTTTAAAATCTTCAATGATTTTTTAAATGTCAGCGAGCCCTCACTTGACAACAAATCATGACGAGTTAACTATTTGGGTCTTATGATGTGTGAAGAGAAAAAACAAGATGGCTAACAGTTTGGTTCTGAATTTCTAACGAACATTTAACTTTAAGTTTAGCGTTTGCTGTTGTCACCATGGTAATGTTTGTTGTAAATCAAAATTAAAGGAAAAAGATGAACCAGGTGTTGATGGCAGCTATGATCAGTATGCATAACGTTGGATACCGAACTGCATGCTGGGATATCTCCACTCAGAATTTCATGCAAGTCACCAACCTATGCATCCATGGGCGTGCTGAGAACACTTGAGGATACTTTAACCGTTCTTGACGAAATGTGAACTTGTGTATTGGGACAGTAACTCAACCGCTAAAGATGACATTTCCTAGGTACGCAAGAACAGACAACAGACAAGAACGCATATTGAGAAACAGCTAAAGACTTTCTCCTAGTGACAAAATTCTTAGAAAGGTCTCAGAAATATGACATGTTATACGATGTTATGACAGATTATCTCTTTAAAGTTAGGACTCAATCCTTTTAAAGTTAAGAGATAATCTAATCTCAACACTTCCTGAAGCTGAAGAGAGCGTGGACAAATGTCCTTTCAACACTTTATGAACAATAATCTGTATCGTTACATGTCCCGTACATGCAAATTAAATCAAAGATAACTTCGCCTATAGAGCAACAGAAGCCCCTCATCCACTGAGAGGCCGCTCTCTAGTAAGTCAGTAAGTAAGTCAGTAGGGAGGTAGGTAAGTAAGTAGGTAGGGAGGAAGGCAGGGAGGGAGGAAGGTAGGTAGGTAGGTAGGTAGGTAGGTAGGTAGGTAGGTAGGTAGGTAGGTAGGTAGGTAGGTAGGTAGGAAGGCAGGTAGGTAGGTAGGAAGGCAGGCAGGTAGGTAGGTAGGAAGGCAGGCAGGTAGGTAGGAAGGCAGGTAGGTAGGTAGGTAGGTAGGTAGGTAGGAAGGCAGGTAGGTAGGTAGGAAGGCAGGCAGGTAGGTAGGTAGGAAGGCAGGTAGGTAGGTAGGTGGGAAGGCAGGTAGGAAGGCAGGCAGATAGGTAGGTAGGTAGGTAGGTAGGTAGGTAGGAAGGCAGGTAGGTAGGTAGGTAGGTAGGTAGGTAGGTAGGTAGGAAGGCAGGTAGGTAGGTAGGTAGGTAGGTAGGTAGGTAGGTAGGTAGGTAGGAAGGCAGGTAGGTAGGTAGGTAGGTAGGAAGGCAGGTAGGTAGGTAGGTAGGTAGGTAGGTAGGTAGGTAGAAAGGCAGGCAGGCAGGCAGGTAGGTAGGTAGGTAGGTAGGTAGGTAGGTAGGTAGGTAGGAAGGCAGGTAGGTAGGTAGGTAGGTAGGTAGGTAGGTATGTAGGTAGGTAGGTAGGAAGGCAGGTAGGTAGGTAGGTAGGTAGAAAGGCAGGCAGGCAGGTAGGTAGGTAGGTAGGAAGGCAGGTAGGTAGGTAGGAAGGAAGGCAGGTAGGTAGGTAGGTAGGTAGGTAGGTAGGTAGGTAGGTAGGTAGGAAGGCAGGTAGGTAGGTAGGTAGGTAGGAAGGCAGGTAGGTAGGAAAACAGGTAGTTAGGTAGGTAGGCAGGTAGGTAGGTAGGTAGGTAGGAAGGTAGGTAGGTAGGAAGGCAGGTAGGTAGGTAGGTAGGTAGGTAGGTAGGTAGGTAGGAAGGCAGGTAGGTAGGTAGGTAGGAAGGCAGGTAGGTAGGAAAACAGGCAGGTAGGTAGTTAGGTCGGTAGGAAGGCAGGTAGGTAGGTAGGTGGGTAGGTAGGTAGGAAAACAGGTAGGTAGGTCCTCAATCTTTCAGACTCTTCATCAACAAACAGGTATGTCATCCAACAATAGGCACTGTACTCATTCATTCTGCAATGCTTCATACAATATTCCACTTGTGTTTTACAATATAAAGTAAGTATAATTTACATAAACAGTGACATTTTATTTATTACTATATTTTTTCTACAGTAGGACTGCAAGACCACCTCACAGGGATGGCAGAGGGCCCCTTTTCACACGTGAACATGAGGAGGCTATTTGCACCATGGTTGTAGTAAACAAAGCTACCAGTATGTACATGTAGACCTGTATGAGCATGCAGCAGCTGTACCTCACAGTAAACAGTACAACATGGTATAGTGGTATACAGTACGGTAAGTGTGAGCTTTACACATTTGGTATGGCTGTAGAAAAGAAAATGCATTTTGCGCAGTATGTGATGTCACTGTATCTGGCCCAAAATGAAAATGCATGTAATTCATCATTTTGTGTCTTCTGGATATAACGTATGAAGTGAACCACAGCACAGCTTCATCTACATGGACGAGACTGGCTTAGCTCTAACAAAACGCATGGTCGAAATTTTGTCATCCACAGAGCGACAGCTGATGTGCCAGGCCAACAGGGCGGGAACACAACAATGGGTGCTGCTAGCTCTGAGAATGATGTACTGAGGCATATTCCCATTATTGGGCTGTACAGTACAGAGCATCTTGTCACCTTTTCAGACACGCTCTACAGGGATCTCATCCCTGAAGAAGAGTGGGGTCAGATTGGAGATGACCTGCCAAAGTACATTATAGTTTGGGACGATGTCAGTTTCCATCACTCTGATCATCAGGTAATGGTTTGTGGCCCATAACAGGATGCTGATGGAGTTCCTCCCTCCCTACTCCCCATTCCTTAATCCCATTGAGTAATTTTTTCTCAGCTTAGAGATGGAAATACATGATCGCCAGCCACCCACACAGATGCCCCTTCTAGCTGCCATGGATGCAGCGTGTGATGACATCACAACAGATGCCTGCAGAGGCTGGATAAGACACCCGAAAAGAATTTTTCAACGCTGCATTGCAAGACAAAATATTAGTTTTGATGTGGATGAGAATTTGTTGCCCAAAAGAGAGGAACATCAGGAGGTGTTGGAGAACTGCACTGAACGGGAGATTGTCCCATGTTTACATTTCTACTTTTGTTTCTTTTTTTTTCCTTTGTACGATGCAGTTCTGTCTTTTTCTTTCTGTATCACAATGACGTGGTCTGTCAACTAATTACAAACAATAAAAACGTGAATTTGAATTTGTTCCAGTCTCTTGCAATCAAAATCCCACATACACTACGGTGTAACGTCCAATTTACAATAAGTGTCAGCAAAACTTTAGCCATAGTTTACATCAGAACATCCCTCCAGAGTACACTGTTATATTGACAACATAACTATGCAATTGGACTGTCTTATTCATACACAATGACACAAAGACTTGTCATTCTGATAGCACTGACATGTTCATTGACACAATTTACTTTTCAGAGAGGAACTCAGGATTTTGAACAAGAGAAGGACGTTATCAAGTAATCCATGATGTTTTGCTATTTGTATGAATTGTTTTGAGAAATGCACTTACTGTCTGCAAATGTCGAGCATAATTTGAGAAATGTACCAAAGCGACTGAGAAAAACTGTTAGATACGTCAGATTTGTCCTTCCTCTTTTGTTTTGTGCTTACTCTCAGATCAAACATCAAAGTGGTGAATGATCACGTTGTGAGTACCCAAAGTGCAGCTCAAAGACATGTCAACACTTCCAAAATATTGTCTGTTCAGCAGACTCAAACCACAAGTTGCAACCTATAAATCGGTTGGTAATCTGCACCCTGTCCCATGAATCCTTTGGCAGGACACTTAACCTCAAGATGCTCCTGCTGCTTAAGCAGCGGCATGTTAAAGTGTTTAAATGGAATAGCTAATACTGATGAACTCTTTATACAGCAGCCTCTATCACTGTATGAATGTGTAGGTGTGACCTGCAGTGTATGCACACCATGCCGCCATTCTTTACTGCTTAGCCATTACCACAGTACCCAGCTGGTCATCCCTACAGAGGGTTATAGTCATTAGAAGATGGATCTGAACCAGACTCCAAAGAGGTCACCGGCCACTTGATGAAAATTGCTTCATGAGTAAATTGGTGTGGTCTTAAAGGATTCTTTAGGGTGCTCAGGATTGTTATGGTCATATAATGTCATGCAATATTAATGTCAGTTTTTAAAAATCAATTTTCTTTCGATAAAGCATATCTCAGTCACACTGAGGGTTTTGAACCCACACTCCCTGCAGATGTGTGCAGGCTCATTATTGATATCAGCCTTTCTGTGTCAGACAGCTGCTGCTAAATACAAAGGCATCAGAAATCAATGCAATGGTCTTGGGCTGATGATGCGGGTGGTCCAGACTGATGATGCATCTCAATGAAAGGCATGTATTCCTTGTGGATAAGGTAGCTAACGTAGCTACATTTATGAAACGTTTTTCCTGTGCTGATCCAGGATTACCAAGGTTGTTCTTCCTGATCAATGAGCCGTGCAAATGGTAACTGAGCTCTCCCTTTTTCTCTTCCACTCTGTCCTCTAATTTTTCATTCCAGGATCATTCTACGATCATTTCTATGTATGTCTCCCATCCCTTGTCCATCCTTGTCCTCCTGTATCTAAAAATAGATGGCATCTGGACAATAGTCCCCTTCTGCTCCACTCCTTGATACTGATTTATGTCTGTAGCCAAACCAGCCAGTGAGCACAGAGGCTAAGTCAGAATACCAGACCTTACAGTTTGGAGGCTGATCATCATTTCACGCTTGGTCAAATGGTGAATGAAGCATGACTCCAGGTGAGGGGGAAGCAAGGTCGGTCGAAGTTGATTAGCAACCAGCGAGCGGGGTCACTCAATGAGAGGTCATCTGAAGGCTTCTTTTGCTGACACACATGAATGTCACAAGGCTTTTCAATCATCTGCTGGGTAACCAAACAAACACCTTTATTTCCCTCAAATCATAACCTCTTAATGAGCAAAGCCAATATTAGTATCATGTTAAAAGGTAGAGTCAGTCATTTAAGTGGGATCTTTAAATCTCAGGCGGGGTGGATTCATACAGCCATCGTGCTGGGCCGGAAGCTCCTAGTTAGAGAATGGAAGGCGGTAGATCTCCCTTCATCCAGCCTTTGGTTCACTTGATTAAGAGTAGTTGCAGCCTTTAAAGAATGAACATATAGGTTAAAAGATTGACTAGACTTATACAACGCTAAATGGGGAAAATACGTTATCGGAGGATCTTAATTTTTTTACTAAACCGCAGTCTTCACTACTTTCTCTTGCCTGTATTGTCTGGTATTGTGCTGTTGTAAAACCTTTGAAAACAATAAAAATGTTGGTCATGAAAATAAAGAAAAAAAGGAGAGTCAGAAGATAACACAACATTCAAACTGGGCCCCCCCTCCTGAGCTCAGGGCCCCCCCCCTGTGGGCCTACCCTCACTGCAGGATGTAGTGTGTACTTCTTGTACCTAAACTGTTTAGCACCAACCTGTCCAACAGGATTCAGACCAACTCCACGTCTACGGGTAAGGTTCACCCTTATTTTAGCTTTATCCACATGGCATTTCGCCTCCCTATGATTATATACTGTATTCTATTCTTTGCCACTAGCCAGTGTTAATCATATCTGGCAGTTTTAATCACGTCCAATCACTCCTAAACTCACCTGTGCGCTGTCATTGGAGGAAACACATCAGCTTCCCAAACAGACAAGTCACCTCCACACATGTATGGAGGCCTAGAGCGGTCGTCTCTGAGTGAAGCTGCATTGTTGTAAAACACACTTTATTAGCTGCCAGCCAATGACTCTGCCAGCTGACAACAGCTTTAGAGATAGGATGTATTTATCAATACAAGCCATAACTTGGGTTAGATGATTCTGCAGCCAGTGGAGCTGCTAAACTTGAGACAACGATGACAGCGATAACATCAGAGAGTAAAGTTATGTCTCAGTGTGTTTGAATAATGTCTGAACACGGCTTCTTGCTTGCTGGCTTACTCTCTTCTTAGATTCATCCATCACCGTCCTCTTTCATCTTAAGCCTCAGCGTAGCTCTTAGCCTCAGCCATTGTATGGAAGAGTAGAGTCACGGGCTAACTGGATAGTGAGGACATCCATACTCTGTAATCAGCCAGAAACACACAATTTATAGATCCCTTGTCATCAGATTTATGCAACCACATTGATAGTGGTTTCTACTGTATACCAGATTTTTAAGTGAGGGTCAATAAGAGCACGACCAAGAGCCGATTCCCCGACTTTAGGGCTTTTTCCCCTGATTGTACCTGGACAAACTATCCGACAACATCTAAAATCCTCATGGCTACAGCATGCATTGAATATGTCTGCCCCATATCATGACAGAAACCAGAGTGTGCATATAGACATTATTGAAAAAAAAAAGAAAAAGAATTAACCCAATTAGTTTTTGTCCTTGTTTAAAAATATTGAATAAAATAAAATAATACTCACACCAGATATCATATGCTAAACGATAGATAGATAGATAGATAGATAGATAGATAGATAGATAGATAGATAGATAGATAGATAGATAGATAGATAGATAGATAGATGCATTTTGTACTGATTTGACAAATGGCCACAGTCATAATGACAGAGACTGTATATGATGGATTTAATGTGAATAATAAATCTTAAATAAACTACTGAGAGTAACTTTAAAGCAATCCATCAGACATGATCAAATACATTAAAACAGGGAAGTAGTATACTGTCGTTGTCTTGTGTAACCTCATTGATGTCAGCAGCTGCCTCATCTTCAAACCTTCTAAATCATCCATCCTGAAGCACCTTGACAGTCTCTGGGGAGCCGGAGCTTGTGAGTGATGTAGTGTTCAGTTAAAATCCACCGATGCACTGAGTCATGAATACAGGGACCGAGGGATTGTACAGTAATTCATGGACAGGAGAAACATGCACACGGTTCCACCGGCCCAGTCTATTCTCTGGAGAATAGCCCAGGGCAGAATTGAGTTGAGAGGTCAAATGAGTGGTAGTGACCTCCAGTTGACACCCATCTACAGATTGGCTCTCCCATAGATAATATTAGCATTTAAGAAGCTCGGCACATCACCAGCACTGCACTTCAATAAAATTCTGTTTCGTCATCAGAGCTGGGCACCTTGGATTGAAAAGTCAGGAGGACTGTCATCGAATTATCATCCATTGTAGAAATGGCATTTTTTTAAAGGTTTATGTTGGCCTATGTTCAGAGAAAGGACGAGAGTCAGAAATCAGGGAGAATCAGAGAGAGAGAGAGAGAGAGGGTGGAAAAAAGATGTTGGATTTGAACCCGGGTCCCTGCTTGGAAGACAACATGGTGCATACAAACTAAGGACTTGGTTACCAGCGTCCCAGAGAGGACATTTTTTAAACTATTTTAATAACGATTCAAGGTCACTGGATGAGCAGCAAATGCTCAGCTAACCACACAAACCTGTCACACATTTAGCTACACATCAGGATCCAGCTGTGGCTCATGCACAGACTTTATGGTTGTTTCAAAAACGAAAATATAATTTAGATATTTCAATAAAAACTAACAAAATATTGACAAAAATCTATTTTAAAGAAACTGAACAAGTAAACGGGTTGCTGTTCTAACTTATTAAAGGCTAAAGGTCTTGTGATATCTTGAATTGAAATTGTAAGTTGACTGTTAGTATCGTCTAGCTAGCGCAAGCTAACTGATGCTGATGGTGTAGCTCGCACTAGCTATTGGCTAAATAACTTAAAACCGGTTAACGGTTTACCTAGCTAGAAGCAGTTCCTTTAGCGAGCTATCGCTAACAGTGAACTTGATAGTGTAAGTCACCCTAACCCTCACAGGAAATAACTTTTCTTCGGACGGCAACTGCATCCATTGGTACTAAACATGACAGGCTATCATGTCAGGAAGTGGGGTTAATAAGTCTCTAAAGTCAAGATAGTATTTGTGAAGGGAAAACTGACCATTTGCATAAGTGATGCCTCACCTCTAGTTATCTGAATTCAATAGGTAGCCTACCTATTAGTCTCAACATTAGAGACATACCCACTTAATATCTGCATGATGTAAGTTATAAATGTGTTATTCTGAAATGTTGTAACTTAGCCTAATTAAATTTTTCTGCATACTGGGGTCTATAAACAGTCATTGATTGCTATAACCATTTCTACTAAGCTATAGCGTGCCAGCATTATTCTATTCTTTGTGTATGTTATTTTCTACACCTGGTTTGAGTAAGTTTAGATACACTGTCAAACCTAACTATTCATAAATAAACTCTACTCAATAAATTTGGATTTGTCTTAATCTATCGCTGCTAAGATTGATTATTTTTTCCGTTTATTTTTCCGATTTATTTTTCCGTTCAGAACCAACTGCAGAGCGGGTTGACTATATTAAGATTTTAACCTTGGTGGGATTTTGGGGGATTTGCTAAACTATTCATTTTTGGGAAGGTTATGGTATAAGGAGTCAGAAAATCAATGTTTGCATTTGCTCAGATGCCTATATGGCAGCCATATTGGATTTTTTTTAAATGGCTACTGTGAAACTTTAATTTGTAATATCTCAGCTTCTGAATAAACTGGAATGTTGATTTTTACTGCTAAACCCACATTTTCAGGGTCACAGAATCCAATGGTGCTTGTTAAACTTTAGTTTATAAACCCTTTGATGCACGAGTAGGTAAAAAATGACCCGGTGTGGTTGTTTTATTGCAATATCTTTGTGATGAAAAGTTATCATTAAATATTCCAGTTGTTCTTTAAAAAAATAAAATTCATATCAGTCATTCAAACATATAAGATATACACAGACATAAGACAATGTGTATGTCAACCTACTACATGGGTACTGAGAGCGATCCACACACAAAGTAGTGAAATGATGTTTCGAGCCAACGGCTCTTCCTCAGACTTGCTACATCAGAAGTGTTATTCCCTAAGAATATTGTTTTACAGAGCATCTAACACATGTATAGTAAGGGAAAAAATACTTTCAAACAATCATGACAGACACGTACTAAAAAGTAATGTTAGCAACCTGGTAGCAGCAGTTATAAATGTACAGTCAGTTGTTGAAATACAACATTTTGAGATAAAAATAAAATAATAGGCTACTTACTATACATATACCAGATGCTCTGCAAAACAATGTTCTTGAGGGATGACAAAGCTGATGTAGTATGCTGTGTGTTCCACAACTATCCGAGTATAGACTAAAAGTCTGAGGAGTAAAAGTCTTACATGAAACACCCTATACAGTAAACTTAGCTAGCTGTTGTCATAAATGTATAAATTTTGTTGTTGAAATATACAACATATTTTCTGAGGTAAAATGAAGTTAATACTTAATCAACTCAACTTTATTTATAAAGTACTTAAACAGCCACAGCTGGGACAAAGTGCTGTACATGAGAAAAAGAAGAACGTAAAATTACAAAGGAATCTACTTTATAGTTTGCGAACACTAGCTAACTAGCTAGCTAACGTTAGGATACTGTATGTTATTATGTTTCGGGCTACTGTAAATATATGAATGCTGCTAACAGGTTGCTAACATGACTGTATTGTATGTGTCAGTGTCATGATTGTTGTAAAGTATTTTTTCCCTTACAAGTTACACAAGGTAAAGAAGGGGCACATCAAGCTGAGGAATCCATTAACTGGAAGCAGTGCATTTTCTGCCAGTCTAAAGATAAAAAGAAAGGAGTCCTGGTCCAACACCCTCAATTAGAGTCCGATGGGCTCATTCTTCAGATAGTTCAAGAGATGGCCAGTTTAAATGATGGGGACTATCTCCAAGTATAAAGGCGACTGCAGAACTGCACACCAGAAACAATGTGCACAGAGAAGGCAGCCTGGCATCACTCCTGTCACTCCAGTGCAACTAATAAGGTTGAAATACGTGTGAGAGACCATAATGCACATGCATTAGCAACAGGACTCTTCACTGCCAAAACATGTGGACAGAAAAGAATAAGCACAGAAACGATTGTGCCAGACCCCTCATCATCTCATTCTTCATTACCCTTCACACGATCTCTCATTCAATGGTGGATGGTTAATGCTTATTTGTTAATGCAGACCAGTGTGTGGCTGATGAGCATTTGGTTGGTGTTGGTCGGTTCAACTCCACTCAACCTCTGCCGGACTGCTAACCGCTAACTGCTAAAAATTGTTTGAATAAAAGAAAACTAGACTTTTCAACTAAAACATGGTCTTCTTTGTGTTGTTGGAGGCTTGAACCTATTCATTATGACACACCACGATGGTGCCCTTCAGCTGCTCAGCACCCAGACATTGAAACTCCCCCCCCACAAAAGACGGTCAGACTCCATCTCTATCTTCAAATCTTAACTCAAAACCCATCGTTTAAACTGGCTTACTCACTAACTGATAACTGCACACTAGAATTTTATGTCAATGTTTGGTTTTAATGTTCTGTATTTTATGCTTTTATCAGAGTCTGATGCTTTTATCCCCTGTAAGGTGACCTTGGGTTGTTTGAAAGGTGCCATCAAATAAAATTTATTTTTATTATTCTTAGCATTTGCTTAGCGGCGATGTAGCTACACGAGTCAACACATGACTTGTTTGGCATGGAGAGCCAATTTAGAAGCAACAATACATAATCACATCTAATCAGTGTCTTAATTACACCTTTGCATTTGCCTTCAGGCATGGTAAACATGTGAGACACATTGACAGCTGACAGTCACACTAATAAAGGTCAAAGCTGAAGGTGAAAGGCTAATCTGGACTGGACAGCTTTGTATTCCAAATGTGCTTCAGTGCAGCATTAGAGACAACGTCTAGACGATCCCCCCCACCGGATGTCTGCTGTCACAGATTTAGGTTGTTTTGCTCTCTTAACAGACATCTGGGTTGGCCATTTATAGACACTGGCCTTCTTTTCTGAATTCTCAATAGTGTGGTGTGATTCAAGAGCACAGTGTCTTCACTGATACAAACAACCTCGTGTTGCCCAGAAAATAGGGCTGTAAAGGTGACACCTCAAAGTGGTAAGTATGAATCTGGAACATGATGAGGTGTTTGTGTAATGTAGAGTAAAGGATGAGTAGTGGTGATTAAAATAGAGTAAAAGTGATAACGCACAGATCGATGAAATATCGGAGTGAGAGCAGCGCTTACAATAATTAAAAAAACTAAAAACAATGTTGTTGGTGCAAACTTGTTTTTTTGAGCCAGGCTCTCGTAAATTTTGACAATTTAAAACCCACTTAAAAACTAAATAACAATACTGAAATTGTTCTTGGCTAAAATTAGGTTAAAAGTGTAAACTTACAGGGGGTAAAACAAGAGAGCGAAGTCCAGTAGTAATTTCTCTGTGATCATCCGCAGCCGCTCACGCCTCTCGTCTCTCACAGAGTTATCTATCTCTCCTTCCTTGCGCTGCAGAACGTCACTGCAAACACAAGAAAACATACGTCAGCACTGTGCACACACACAAACTAGATACCACTGCACTCCAACCAGACTGTTACTACTGTCCCCGAAGCGATTCACACAACACTGGTAGAGCTCCTCACTCTGCCGCTGCATGAGTTCAGTGTGGTAACAGTCTTCCCCTGGTTGTGGCTGGGTCTTTATTGCCGTCCTCGTGCTGGTGCTGGCTCTGTTTCTGGCGTTGTGTTGTCTGATTGTCGCACTCCACCTCCGTCCGTTCGCCTTCCTCTGTTTGTGTCCCGTCTTTTCTCGTCTCCATCCTCGCCCTTGTCTCCATCCACGTCTACGTCCTCGTCCATCTTCCTCTGTCCGTATCCTGCCGTCTCTCGCTGTGTGCTACCATTTTCCTTCCCGTGTTTGCTTTAAACCCCCTCCTCGGCCGCCGATTGGGCAAGGGGTCACCCTGTTTTGCCTCTCATGGGCTGAATGAATGTCAGTCAAAAGCAACACAGGCAAAATCAATTGGTAATCCATCTACCAAGGCAGAGGTTAAAATACATAGACTGACACATGCATAAAACCAGAATGTTAACAAAAACACAACAATATGATAATTAAAACCAAAAGAATATGCACTCAATGAATTGTAAAATCAAAACCTTCTGCCTTGTGACATTTGTTTGAGCTTCAGTTATTTAGTCACAGTATGGTGTTTGATGGTTAATACTCTGAGGTTTTTTGGGGGTTACTTGGAGATGTACGTCACCATTGAAAAGGACATTTTCAGGTTGTCTTGAACACTGTGGTGCATGTTGCCAGCCTAGAAAGAGCACCTCTTTTTGAATATTCATTTAAAACACAATGGAACAATTTTTGGTAAGGGGATCTCTTTTGGGCTGCATGGCGGTGCAGTGGTTAGCATTGTTACTTCAGGGTGAGAAGGTTCCTGGTTCAAATCCCCGTTGAAGAGTTTGCATGTTAAATGGTAAATTAACTTGAGCTTTTAGAACTTCTACACCTCATGTCACACCAACACATCTCATTCTCCTTTGTGAGGGAGAGAGTTGCTAAGTCCCAGAAAAACTTCAGACTTCAGCGTTTGAATCAGATCTCTTTAATGACACGCAGCATGGAGAGAAGTCCGAGGCGTTCTCTGTTAGACATCTACAATGTCAACCCTGAAATACAGGACAGAGAGGAGGTTACCCTCAGTTACAAACATTATCTTTACGTAACAATGATACTGGATGTTGGGTGTATCCTGTCCTTCTTAAGACAGTGACTCTTTGATGGAACAGCTGGGACAATAAAATGTCATCTTGTCAACATTACTGTTTTCCCACGTGGAGGATGCACCCATCTGTGGTTCTCTGACACCTTTAAGCAAACCTCACATTCTTCCTTCCTTTACTCACTCAAGGGAGACTATGTAATTTCTTACAACATTCACACACTGAGCCGCCGATTAATGTTCTCCCCGTGTATGTGTGCGTTCTCTGCGGTTACTCGTTAGGTTAATTGTTGACTCTACATTGCCTGAAGGTGTGAATGTGAGTGTGGCCGGGTGTCTTTTTCTATATTTAAACCCTGTGATAGACAGGCGACCCCACACAGAGATGGAGCAGAAATTTTAAACGTGTTTAAGGCTATGAGCACAGACGTAAGCCTCAGTCTCTTCAGTCTTCATATAAAATGTGCTTTTTTTCGATAGACTGTAAAGGGGACTCTAAGGTTACAGGAGTAAAAACAGTGAAAAGAAATGTTTGTGGTGGATTTATCTGACGCCTTTATAGGGCACTCATTGAAATACTTGAGTGTTATTGGGGGACATATTAGGATCAGTAACTGTAACCCAACAGCTGATTGGGTGAATTGTGCTGAAATAAATCTGGCTTGACCAATAGGTTTTTAATCAATGACTCCCTGTAGGTTTTGCAGCACACCCACAACAACCACAGACGCTAACTAACTGTAATTGTTTAAAGAGACTTGCTCTGAAATGCTCATTGACAACATAATTATTTCCTTTATGATATATGCTTGTATGATTCCTTGTCTTCAGCCTGCTTTCCATCATTTCCTTCCTCACATAACATCTTCACTGAGTCCCAGGGTAAATGATGAAAGAAGCTTTCCCTTCCCATCCCATTCTCCAAAGGCACTTTATGAGAAATAAAGGACGCTATTGCTTTTAATTAGCTGAATGAACATTTCTAATGAATCATGCTAATCCAACACTGACATGATCTACTCCCTCTGTGTCTCTGAGTACCAACACAATTAAAGTAGAAAGACGGAAAGAAATAAAGGATAATGACACACAAGCTGCCAGGCTTCACTGGGGAGTCGGTCTTGTATCATTTCATCGCCCTGTGTGTGATACAATGAAATGTTCAAGGGGCCAGCAGGGACGACCATTGCCCCGGCCCTTTATCATGATAGCACCCAAGTGCAAGACATTTTCAAGGTGCATGAGGATATATTTAGACCTTTTATCTATATAGACCTAAGGCTACCGTGAAAAGAAACACACCCTCTAAAACATAACTGCCTGACGCCCAGCCACCACATCAGACTGATTCACCCTCAAACACCGCCCAACAACCAGCCACCCCATCAGACTGATTCACCCTCAAACACCGCCCAACAACCAGCCACTCCATCAGACTGATTCACCCTCAAACACCGCCCAACAACCAGCCACCCCATCAGACTGATTCACCCTCAAACACCGCCCAACAACCAGCCACCCCATCAGACTGATTCACCCTCAAACACCGCCCAACAACCAGCCACCCCATCAGACTGATTCACCCTCAAACACCGCCCAACAACCAGCCACCCCATCAGACTGATTCACCCTCAAACACCGCCCAACAACCAGCCACCCCATGGGACTGAGTCACCCCTCAAACACCGCCCAACAACCAGCCACCCCATGAGACTGAGTCACCCCTCAAACACCGCCCAACAACCAGCCACCCCATGAGACTGAGTCACCCCTCAAACACCGCCCAACAACCAGCCACCCCATGAGACTGAGTCACCCCTCAAACACCGCCCAACAACCAGCCACCCCATGAGACTGAGTCATCCCTCACACACTGCTGTTGTCAATCATGCACGGCCTTCTCCGACCTCCACCTCAGTAGTAAGGAAATGTTGACAACAGGAGCAAGACAAAACAAAAGAAAACAAAGGAGAAATCCTTCCTGCTTAGACTCCCATATGCTGATATACAAAGTCAAGATAGTGGTCTATTAATAATTCCCACATCCTTGATTGAAATGTTGCACTGAAAACTTTTTTTTGGCTCATTGTAAACCATTTATTGACAAGCCCGAGAGTAGTGTGATTTAAGTCAACAGCTCCTAAAACACCAAACTTCAAAACACCAAGGTTTAGTAACCTTTAAGACAAAAGCACTAGGTGTCATAGTGTGACATGGCCACAAGGGTTAGGGAGGTTAAATCCCTTTGTCGTGTCTATTTCTGTATGTATATATTATGTGTCCCCCTGTGGTCACGTTTGTTTTCTACCTTTGACCTGGGGTACGTCTCACTTTCCTTATTTGCAGTCTCCTCGGTCCTCGGCCGAACCGGAAGTAGTTCCAAAGCCGCCATGTTGAGGATCGTCCCAAAGCTCTTATAGCGAACGGAGGAGAGAGGATGGAGGAGAGAGGAGGCTGATCCGAGGAGCGATGACCGAGGAGACACGAGAGCTGACTTCACGGAAGTCTTTTCACTGACAGACACGCCCCCTTCTCGTATATCACTCACTGATTGGACGCTGCAGAGGATCAGACTTCAGTGAAACTTCTCAACATGAGCAGAGTTTAATACGGGAGAAAAGACGGACATTAGAAAGACACTAAACGGAGCGTGGGACATTTAAACAGATGATGAACATCAGTGAGTTTGTAAAGAGTCGGTCTGTGATGAGCTGGGATTAAAAAGAGTCTGATGAAGAGGAGTCCGTCTTATATTCTCATTTAGGAGCTTGTACCTATTGCCCAGAGCCATATGCAGCAGATACACGAGGCTTCTATTTTCGCTGGAGCATGACGCATACATTTAACACACAACAGAATAAGTGGAACTAGACGTCAGACATCGAAACAACATTAAAACGTTTATTTACAGAATAAAAAACTCTGCTTTGATGGTTCGGAACAATGACTCTATGGGCCTGATTTACTAAATGTTTGCGTGTATTCAAACGTGTGCAAACTTGATACCATCAGCAAAAAATGTGCTGTCTGATTTACTGACAGCGTGCCGAGTGCATATGAGCAAAACAACACGTGTTGTCCAAATAGTATGTTTGTCTTAATGAATATGCAAAACGAGGCGTTTCTGCCTCAGAGTGTAAAATACTGGGAGGAGAAAATGTAAAGAAGTTAAGTTAGTACACACAATGTGATTTACCAAGCCAGGTAAAGACTGCTGTGGTTGTGACGGTGTCTGAATTTAACACCTTTGAAAAGAACTAATCCAAGAGCCCCAGTGTTACACACTGCAGGCTGCAGGTAGGAGGAGACATAGGCTCAATAAAAGACGTGTTAACATGTTTAAATGACAGAAACATAAATGGGATGCATTTATTTTGTATCTTGCTTCAATAATAGTTCAAAAGAAACGCCATGATTAAACTGTGAACATTCACAGCGTCTGCATTCTAAAGAATTTCAACACTGACATTATGTCGTTCTATTTCCCTCTTCTCTCCAACATTACATTTTAAACTGGGCATTTCATTTTCTCGTAGAGTTTTATAACACATACATCGTTTTGTCTCACATTGTCGTGACTTAATCTGTTTAATGACCACAGGAATTCCTTTGTCTCCTCACTCCAGCTGTGCTCTCCGTGCTGCAGATGGAGAACGCAGCTGGTGGGTGCTGACGGACGAGGGTGCACAGAGCAATGGCAATAGCATCAATGGATTATGCCATTGCTAGGCAGTAAAAGTACAAAAACCATGGGTCTGCTACCTGGCTTTGAAAGTGAGGCCTAAACATGGATGGGGCGATTTGATTATCCAACCTTTAAGAAGGGAGGCATCTTAGGTTTATGAGCTGAATACAATTGAACCACATGGACTTAATAACGTTTGTGTGTGTGTCTGGATATTCTTTCTTCCATAGGAAGAGTTAAGTCACTCTGTCCCCTCACCCGCTCCACTTCCCGTTTAGTTGGAGAGACAGCAGAAAGCTACAGTACTGAGTTCTACTTCAGTTTCTGCATTTAGCATATTAAATTGAGAAAGCCATTTCATTAATTGATATGTATTAATTAATTGATATGTACTTTCTTGTTACTCTTGTAATTATGTTCTTTTGTTCGCTCTGTATTTGTAGATGTAGTTTGGATAAACTGTGATGAATTATGTCATGTTGTTTTGATGCACGCCAGCGGAAGCCTCAAGCTAAAATGCATCGTTCGCTCACAGTAAAGTAATGTTCAGTGCACCATTCGGATTATTCCTGTATTTTTGATTATTGTCTCATTATTAAACCTCCTGAGATGCAGACAGGATTGGACAGGCTCTATGATCGCACATTTTCTGTGTTCTCAAAAAATGCTTATTTATTTTGACAGTGGATTGATATCCCTGCATGGGCTTGTTTGTGGGTGACACCCAAACTTTAAGATTTATTGTAAACATAACTGTCAGCTGCATGACAGAGGAGCTTTGAGTGGTCAGAAGACTAGAAAACCACCATTCTAATCCATTTACCATTTACGAGCGAGCCTGTGCTTCTGTGTGTCTCTCTGTATGGAGAGTGCATTGAAGAGAGCACACAGGGAGGTTGGTGTTTGGCAGGTATCTCTCAGCCCTCAGTGAAAAACATCATTTCATTGTATCAGCAGATGCACTTACACAGTATCAAACTGGGAGTATGTGCACAGCCCTTCTTTCTAATGCGCTCTCTAAATAACAGGAATACACTGAACTTTAACTTGAGACCACGTTTTAGATGATCTCAGGCACAGACATTTTCAAACTGCGATGAAGGGGGTTGATGCTGTCATCTGAGGCTGATGGGATGAAGAAGATGATGGAAGTGTAAAGGCTTGGTGGTCACTTGTAACATTGTCATGAATGAGCTTGTGGAAGAGAAAGTCATAGATAAAAAAAGACAGCTGACAGTAGTGTTATTGGATAGATTTGACCAGCTGATGATAAAGAGTGAGCATGTGTGGAGGAGACATGTGACAGTATGAATAAAACCAGCGTTCAGAGTAGAGTTTTCCTGACTGAACTTTAGCATTTAAAGGTCGCTTATTCTGCCCTTTTTGGGTTCACAGATCTAATTTATGTCAACTAAAGTCTCTTAGTCTCTCTCACACGTCTGTATTTATAACACTCTGAATCCCCCAGCAAGAGAATTGAAAAAAAATGTTTAAAAAAATGGGTCCCCATGTGTGCCTAGTCTGATCTGATTGGTCGGCTGATCTGTTCCCTTGTAATTGTCAGTTGTTCTGGTTTGTTCTTGGCTATGCCCCGCTCCTTTTACCATATTGGGAATGCTACAGTCAGACTGACGACGAGCCATGGGCTTGGGACATCATGGGTTTGTGATGTGACAGGAAGCTGCGTTTCCGCAGACTTTGAATTTGTGCAAATGCAGAAAAAGACACCTGGAAAACACACTAAAGAGCAAATAAAACCAGACAAAGAAGAACATGGGACCTTTAAACAAAGTGAGTGCTGGATGAGTTATTTGGTTTTACTTTTCTCCGCATGTTTACAATACGTCTTCTAATTTGAAATGGAAGACTTACTGTTACTCTATATTGTTTTATTTGAGCAGGTTTTCAAAACATCCCGGCCTCCAAGCTGTCACAAAAGAGCTGAGGTTTTATTATATTTTGGTACTCACAGCTGCAAACAACTTTTTTCTAGCTTTACAGAAACACAATAAATTATTTTGAGAAGCTGAACTTATCTGTTGTACACTGAGGGATCACTGAGATACTTTGCAGCACCTCCCTGCAGCTATTTTGGACCGTGTTGAGAATGAAACATCTGCTGTGGAGAGCAAAGGGACGTATATGAAATGTGTTCCTCTGAAATGAGTTCAGTTATTTGTTCTTTTTTCACAGAGTTCCAGCATCCTAAGCTTGTACGTGCTGTGGACCTGCCAGAAGTGTCCTCTGATTACAAAGGAGTGCAATGCTACATTAAAGTACAACTACTTTCATTTTAATGAAGACTGCTTGAAGTTTACACCCCGTAACACAGAAACAACCGAGCACAGAGGCTAAAACTGATCACTGGGGCCCCTCTCGCCGACCTGGATCATCAGCACTGTGCTCGCAGGGCCTCAAGGATCATAAAGGACCCCCACCACCCATCCCACAAACAGGTTAACCCTCTGCCATCAAACTGCGCTTGTTTATGGCCTTGCTGCTTTTCAAACCAGCCTTGTGTATGCTTGAAAGAGGAATGATTTTCTTTATTTCTCTGATCATTCTTGAGGACTAAATTTAGCTTTCTATTTTCAGTTCCTGCAGTCACATCTTCATTCTTTAAATTATGTTTGAGATTGTTGGCTGGTAATAAAAAGAGACAGAAGTCAGCTGACAGGAAATCACAAAGTTGTGCTGTACACCGTGCTGTACTGGTGATTAAGAAGCATTGTGGACTCCCAGGACATCTTTCCCCCCATTTCTCCTTCTTTTAACATCTCGTAATTAACCAGAATGCATTTTAATGTCATTGTAAAACCTATATGCTATTTTTTTCTGTCATTTGTAATCATAAAAGTGGAACAAACAGTGGAAGCACATTAGTTAAAAAGTCAGACACTGAACCCCCAACCACTCTGGTGCGTTCACTTTAGTGAATATGCTAAAAGGACTTGAGCTTGTGTATTTCTTCTTTAGTCTCCTGACGACTCAAAACGAGTTTACATCGCAGGTCACACCTCCACATTCACACACTGATGGTAGAGGCTGCTGCAGAGTAAAGAGTCCATCAGTATGAACTCATCCATTCAGACACATTCACACACTGATGGTAGAGGCTGCTGCAGAGTAAAGAGTCCATCAGTATTAACTCATCCATTCATACACATTCACACACTGATGGTAGAGGCTGCTGCAGAGTAAAGAGTCCATCAGTATTAACTCATCCATTCATACACATTCACACACTGATGGTAGAGGCTGCTGCAGAGTAAAGAGTCCATCAGTATTAACTCATCCATTCATACACATTCACACACTGATGGTAGAGGCTGCTGCAGAGTAAAGAGTCCATCAGTATTAACTCATCCATTCATACACATTCACACACTGATGGTAGAGGCTGCTGCAGAGTAAAGAGTCCATCAGTATTAACTCATCCATTCATACACATTCACACACTGATGGTAGAGGCTGCTGCAGAGTAAAGAGTCCATCAGTATTAACTCATCCATTCAGACACATTCACACACTGATGGTAGAGGCTGCTGCAGAGTAAAGAGTCCATCAGTATTAACTCATCCATTCAGACACATTCACACACTGATGGTAGAGACTGCTGCAGAGTAAAGAGTCCATCAGTATTAACTCATCCATTCAGACACATTCACACACTGATGGTAGAGGCTGCTGCAGAGTAAAGAGTCCATCAGTATTAACTCATCCATTCACACACATTAAGACTCCAGCAACAAATCAGAGGGAGCAACTTGGGGTTAAGTCTCTAGCCCAAAGACAAACATTTGACTGCTGGAGTTGGGGATCACATCCTGATCTTCTGTTGACTCTACTGCTGATTCACAGACACCCCAATGTACACCTTGTGAGGAAAACCTTTACATAGGGTTCATCTAAAACACAGTCTGAGGACAATGTCATCGTACAGGAGCTGTTTCTGGCTAATTCAGTTTTAGTATTAATAATGCATTAGAAATTTACTGCACTTTTCTCAGTACTCAAAGACGCCTACCAAAGAATAACAACAAAACCGTGAAGACAATACAACAACAAAATAATGTGGAATTAGGAGGATGAGAGACGAGTTTGTCAGTGGTTGGAGCGTTGTAGAAAAGAAGAGGGGAGTTTTTAGGGATTTATCAAAGGATTTGTTGTTTTTAACTGTAGAATCAAACTAAGCCAAAGCAGACATCTAATACCAACTCAATCTAAAATAAAGCCGTAAACAAAAACACAATCGGCAGTGATATAGTCACATTTTAACCATCATTGATTTGAGCTTTCTGATTGGTCCTGGAAGCTTTCTTTACCTTTAAAAGCCAGTTTTGATAACCTCATGTGCTGCTAGTGTGTAGCGCCTCAAACCTGGACGTGGGTTGAAACGGATTATTTTAAAATCAAAGCTACAGCAGTTTTTTTTAATTTACACCAGCGGCAGAATCTCAGATGAAGCTTAAAGTAGTCTTGACTGTTTCCTCGGATGCTCGCTGCTGATCGCTTCACAGAGAGATAATGAACAGTTCTGAAAGAGAGAGGGAGAACAGTGTGCAAAGAAAGACTAATGAGATGAATTTTGGTCTCATACTGGTAGTTACTTTACTGTACATGTTCTTATACAGGAACTCTGCCTTGACATACACACATGCTAACGGTGGATCATCTGAATCATCGTTGTCTGTTTAAACTCCAAATAATCACACCCGTCTGCAGCCTAACGAGTTAACTCATTATCACCAAAGCCTTCCTAACAACACTCCAGCATCCAATTATGACTTCTAGAAAGGTAGGTAGGTGTCAGCGTGGTGATCCAAGCCCCCAGATAATACTCTACTCAAACAAGATGTATTTATATAGCACCTTTCATACATAAAACATGCAGCCCAACGTGCTTCACTAAAGAACAGATTCTTTGTGTTGACATTAAATCAAATGAGATAAAAAGAGATAAAAGAAGTGCAACAATGATACAAGGAAAATAATAAAAAGCAGTAAAATCCTTTTTAAATAAAAGCCAGATTAAGAAGCATGTTCCTCAGTTCTTGTTTTTTTTTTTTTTTTTTTTTTACAAAATTCTTTTGAAGGCGATACAAATATTTTCTTGTTTGCAAAAAAACGAAATACAATCATGAGAATGACATGACAGACAATCACCTGAAAAATGCCAAGATGAGTCCTTTAGTTAGTCCTCTAACTCAAACGTCCTCTACACTGGAATAGAAAATAAATGAGTGGATGCTTTTTGAAAAACAAAATGAAAACATGTATTAAATGAAGTAAGAATTAGCTGGTTTAAGCGTAGCAAACAAAGAGAGAGAGAGAGAGAGAGAGAGAGAGAGAGAGAGAGAGAGAGAGTGTATTCCTATTTATTATAAGTCCCGGACACATTTTCAGCAGCTCTAGGTGCAGAAGTAAATTTCCCCATTCAAATCCTCTCTTGATTATATATTACTACTATGTATGACTATTAGTATCTAGTGCATATTAATGTGGCACCGAAACAGCATTAAAAAATGAAAAAAAAAAAAAACAGCGTCAAGGTATACACAAGACAGTAGTGCAAATGGTAGCATAAAACATTAAATAGAGTACTCAAGCTCAACTTAAGCTCCACCAATCAGAGATGTTGCTGTAACACTCTCTGATCGTGGGTAGTGTAGTTCTTTGCACTGATATAAATCTTGTTTTTCTTAAAACGAGGTTGACATCAGACAAACGTGTGTTTCCTACAGGAGCTTGTACTGTGCCATATCGTGTCACACTCAGGTAGCCTGTGGTCAGCCTAGCTTGGATGGTATCCTATTGTTTACGATGGAAAGGCAGAACAAACACCGAGGTGTAGGATCGTCACCCACCTGGGGGAGGGGCTACTGCCCTTTGTAAATGGTAAACGGACTTGAGCTTAAAGCGCTTTTTTAGTCTTCTGACGACTCAAAGCGCTTTACACTGCGTGTCACACCTACACATTCACACTCACTCACACTGATGACTACGTGCAATGTATATTGACCAACAAGTAAATAATCCCATTCATACACACACATTCATACGCCCCTGACGAAGCAGGGGGAGCAATTTGGTGGTAAGTGTCTTGCCCAAGGGCACATTAGAAAACCTGTCCTGGTAAGAGACAACGACACTACCAACTTAGCCACAGCCGTCCAATGAGCAGATCTGAAATAGTGTGACATGATAACCGACCAATTACCAGCTCTGTAACAGTGTAAAAGGACAACCAACCAATGAGAAGCCCTGTTACAGTTTGACATGATAACCAACCAATGAGTAGCTCAGTAACAGTGTGACATGATGACCAACCAATGAGCAGCTCTGTAACAGTGTGACATGATAACCGACCAATGAGCAGCTCTGTAACAGAGTTCTCACCTGTGCGCCGACGTGAGTGGCCGCACATTCAGTAGCTCCGTCCCTGTCGTACTCGTCTGATATGTTATTCGTTTGTTGTGGCTCTGTGCCAACTTCTACTTTTATAGTTTTTATAGTACTATACTATATAGTCTTTATAGTACACCTTCAGTGTATAACTTTATGTATCCTATGGATACTTTTTCGTGCTTTCGTGGAAATAGCAGCGGAAAACTTTCTTATTCAAGGGAAACGCTGCTCTCGCTCCGGTCAGCGGGACAAACCGGCATCGTTCACCCGATACCAGAGGAGCTGAGGCGGCGGTATAGAGGCTGTAGAGCCGGGGCTCTGGTAAGGGCTAAGCTAGCGGCTAAGCGATGGAGGTACAAGCCCTCGGTTCCGGTGATAGTTATGGGGAACGTAAACTGTCTAACCAACAAGACAGACGAGCTGGCTGCTCTTGTGAGGAACAACCGGACATTTAGAGAGTGCAGTTTAATGTGCCTCACAGAAACCTGGCTGACACAAAACACCCCGGACGCTAACGTGGATCTACCGGGCTTTACTACAGTGAGAGCGGACAGAGACACGAAACGCAGCGGCAAACGGAAAGGAGGAGGACTCGCGCTCTTTATTAACAACAGATGGTGCCACCATGGACATATTACGGTGAAGGAGACAACATGCAGCAAAGACATCGAGCTGCTGGCGGTGGGTCTCCGTCCGTACTACATGCCGAGGGAATTTTCTCACGCGATCGTGGTCTGTGTTTACATTCCACCCTGTGCACACGCCGAAACTGCGTGTGACGTCATCCACGCGACCACCTCAAGATTACAAACGCTGCACTCGGATGCTTTCATCGCCATCTCAGGGGACTTTAACCATGTTACATTGAACTCCACACTACCGGACTTTCACCAGTTTGTAAGCTGTCCCACCAGGAAGAACAGGACAATAGACCTCCTGTATGCAAACGTGAAGGACGCCTACACTGCCACCCCCCTACCACCTCTGGGTAAGTCCGACCACAACCTGGTCCTACTAAAGCCACAGTACAAAACTATGATCCAGAGACAACCGATAACTACTCGCACCTTCAGAAAGTGGTCTCCTGAGGCAGAGGAGGCGCTCAGAGACTGTTTTGAGACCACTGACTGGAGTGACCTGCAAGAGACCCATGGTGATGACATTGAGGGGGTCACACACTGCACAACTGACTACATGAACTTCTGTATGGACGTTGTGGTTCCCACTAAAACTGTGCGCTGCTTCCCGAATAACAAGCCCTGGATCACCAGCGATGTCAAGGAGATCCTTAACAGGAAGAAAAGGGCATTCAAGGAGGGAGACCAGGCAGAGCTGAAGCGTGTGCAGGAGGAACTCAAGGTCAGACTCCGAGAGGCAAAGGAGGAGTACAGAAGGAAAGTAGAACAGAAGCTGCAGAAGAACAACATGAGGGAGGTCTGGGAGGGCATGAAGACCATCACAGGCTGCAAAAAGAAAAATAACAACGCAGAAGACGGGGACCCTGAGAGAGCAAACCAGCTCAACTTGTTTTTTAACAGGTTTGACAGCCCCATTGCTGCAGCCAGTGCCTGTCCCCCCAGCACCCCTCTACACACCCCCTCCCTCCCTCTGACTCCCCCAACACCTCCACCAGGACAAACACAATCTCCAGAGACAATCCATCCCCCCTCCCCCCCACCATCACCAGAGACCAGGTGAGCAAGGAGCTGAAGAGACTCCTCCCCAGGAAGGCAGCAGGCCCGGACAAGGTGTGTCCCAGGATGCTAAAGGCCTGCTCTGCTGAGCTGGGGGAGCCACTTCAGCACATCTTCAACATGAGCCTGCGGCTCGGGAAGGTTCCTGTGCTCTGTAAGACCTCGTGCCTCACCCCTGTCCCCACTCTGACATCCCACGTTATGAAGACCTTCGAACGGCTGCTGCTCCAACACCTCAGACCCCAGGTACAACACGCACAGGATCCCCTGCAGTTTGCATACCAGGCAAAGGTGGGCGTGGACGATGCCATCCTCTATCTTCTACACAGGGCTTACTCTCATCTGGACAAAGGGAGCAGCGTGATGAGAATCATGTTCTTTGATTTCTCAAGCGCTTTCGACACCATCCATCCCCTCCTACTGAGAGACAAGCTGACCGAGATGAGGGTGGACTCGCACTTGGTGAGGTGGATCACTGACTACCTCACAGAGAGACCACAGTACGTCAGACTGAAGGACTGCACATCTGACACTGTGGTCAGCAGCACCGGAGCACCACAGGGGACCGTGTTCTCCCCTGTCCTGTTCACCCTGTACACCTCTGACTTCCAGTATAACTCTGAGCTCTGCCACATGCAGAAATACTCGGACGACACTGCGATAGTTGCTTGTGTCAGGGATGGACAGGAGGAGGAGTACAGGAGCCTGATCGAGGACTTTGTGACGTGGTGCAGTGACAACCATCTGCAGCTAAACACCTCCAAGACCAAGGAGATGGTGGTGGACTTCCGAAGGAACAAACCACATCTAGAACCTGTTTCCATCGGCGGGGTCGACGTGGAGGTGGTCAGGACCTACGGGTACCTGGGGCTGCAGCTGGATGACAAGCTGGACTGGTCGCCTAACATGGACACTACCTGCAGGAAGGGACAGAGTCGTCTGTACTTCCTGAGAAGGCTGGGGTCCTTCAACATCTGCAAAAAGCTGCTGCAGATGTTCTACCAGTCTGTGGTGTCCAGCGTCCTCTTCTACGCAGTGGTGTGCTGGGGAGGAAGCTGCAAGAAGAGGGACGCAGCACGCCTGGACAGACTGGTGAGGAGGGCCGGCTCTGTGGTGGGCACAGAGCTGGACTCACTGGTGACAGTGGCAGAGAGGAGGTCTCTGGACAAAATGCTTTCCATCATGGACAACACACACCACCCTCTGCACAGCACCTTCACCGGGCAGAGGAGCATGTTCAGCGACAGACTGCTGTCACAGTCGTGCTCCACGGACAGGCTCAAGAACTCTTTTGTCCCCCTGGCCATCAGATTGTACAACACTTCACTGTCACAGCAGGGAAGAAGCACACGGTGAACCCTGGACTCTTTTTTTCACTTTTTCTCACTCCTCATCTGCACTGCTGACCTCAGAGTCAGCCCCCAGTTGGACACTGTAATGCATATTGATAGTCACCTTACTGAGCACAGGTCACTTTAACGATAATCTCTCTAATCATGTCTGGTTTCATCCTACTGTTGTGTTATGCTACATCTGTAATGGTTGACATGATCACCCTAATTAGGTCAAGTTTCACTCTATTGTCTTCAACACTTAATGCTAATCTGCTCCTCAATAGTTGGGTACTTAATGATAATCACCCAAATCACTCCTGGTTTTACCATATTGTCTTGGACACTTAATGCTAATCACTGCTCCTTTATGTTGCTGAGCCAATTTACATCCCTGCGTTGACTGTTAAACGACTGTACTCACACCTCTGGCATAAGCTCAAACACCTCTGTACATGCACATGTAACTAGTTCTAGAAGGCCAGCACTTTGTTTCTAAGGCTCTTTAACTGTTTACAGGTCTCTTTTAACCAACACGTTTTTCTCTCCTCACAGGTTATGTACATTATGCTATATAAGTTTTAAGTCTAATTGCTAATGCTAACTGCACAGGTTTAACATATAATTATGTTTACTCTTAGTCACATAGGGGCTGCTAAATCTTGTTTGGGGGATTATTGTATACAGAGGGGAGGGGGGACAGCGGGTGTGTATTGTAACTAATGTCTTGTGTCCTTCCTGTCTGTATACTGCTACTGGATGCCTTGAATTTCCCTCGGGATCAATAAAGTACCTATCTATCTATCTATCTATCTATCTAGCTATCTATCGACATGATAACCGACCAATGAGTAGCTCTCTAACAGTGTGACATGATAACCGACCAATGAGTAGCTCTCTAACAGTGTGACATGATAACCGACCAATGAGCCGCTCTCTAACAGTGTGACATTATAACTGACCAATGAGCAGCTCTGTTACAGTGAGTAACAGTGTAACCGACCAATGAGCAGCTCTGTAACAGTGAGTAACAGTGTAACCGACCAATGAGCAGCTCTGTAACAGTGAGTAACAGTGTAACCGACCAATGGTAGATGGTAAATTGAACTGAAAAGTGGAGCAGACAAAAGAGGGCGAGGGTGGGCTTTTTTCATTATTGGGGGGTTTGTGGACAGATTTGAGACTCTTATTAGTGTTCGAACAATGTGGTGAAGTGTATTTTAACAGAATATGTGACGCTCAGCGCTTACTTCTGGAGTGAAGGCACAAATATGTAACAACATGGACCGAAACCAAACCCACAACCAGCTCCTTCCTCTAAAGTCGTGCCCTTTGTGACGTTTCAATCGGCTCTGCAAAAGCAAGTCTGTGGTCACATGATTACCTCATCCCTGGAAATGTTCAGTCCTTTGCAACAGGATATGGCATACATCCCACCTATACACCCTACGAAGCAGAAAGAAGGGACACAGCCAACACCAGGCTCTGTGTGTGGCTCTCTTTCCTGTCAAACAAGGTGAGGGGGAGGCAATCTGCAGAGCACCGATAACACCGATAAAAGGGACTCTATAAAATCAACGTCAGTCTAAACGATCCTTCTCAGAAAGCCTTTATACATACAACACTTATCCATGTGCTCTTCATTGACCTGGAGAAGGACCACAGACCACTGTCCTTCCAAATAGCTAAATCAGGAAGCCTTTAATGAGGAATAGCAGCGCTGATGTATCATGAGAAGAACATGGTGCAGTGCAGGTGTATGAATGACATTTCTCCTTCGGGTGGCCTTGTCATTCCCACTAACCTGTCCCATCATCCTTTCCCCTGGTGAGTTATCTCCTCTTTGTCATCAGAGGAGGGCTCATGCTCACACAGCCGTCCTGCAAATGTGTTAGATGTATGGGACAGAAGTTGTGGCCTTCACTTTCTCATCTATAGCTCCACCTCAACCTTTGCACCCACTTAGATGAGCTGTCATTCTGTTCCAGTTGAAAGCATACATCAAGGCATGGGACATGAAGTCACCTTAACAGGCACGGGAATGAATTAGACTTGACTTCACGTGGTTCTTCAGAGGAAAGGACATCTCGTATCTCTTCAAACGTGTTTACTCCCCCTCTGACTACAGGGCCTTTTCAGATAAAACACGGTGTTCATTGTCTATGTGTTGACGAGCTGAGCGCAGCATGCTTTCCGTTCTTGCGTGCGTCCAGACGGAGGGAAGATCAGATGACAACAAATATTGTCCCGCTTTCCTGAGCTCTATTTTAAAGACCTTTGGAAGTAAATATCGAGACGGCGGTCGTTTTCGAGCTGCAGCTCCTGGACGAACCTAAACTCTCCCACATCCTGTCGCGCCCTGAGTATTTCATGAACACGTCTTGTTCTTCTCTGCTGCTCGTCTTCTCCTGTTGTGGAAAAGAAAGGTCGAAGCTTTCTGCTGATCAGTGGACACCTACAAACATATTGAGCTTCAGAACATTTTTATTGTGTTTTACTCATTTGTTTAAGTTTTTTTTTTTTTGCAGGTACAGCACTGTTTTAAATGTGCTATAGAAATACAGATTGAAAGATTGATTGGAAACAGGACCGTTTTTTCCAACTAGTGTTTAGATCACCTGGCAACAGCTGCTTTTTTTGTGGTGCACGCCGCTTCCTATCTGAAAGACCTTTAAGATGCAAGGGAAGGATGCAAGTCTAGGATGCAGGGATACGTCTTCAGAGACATGACACACAGCTTCAAGTTAACTGAAACTCTGCCTTTGAAGTAACCAATTTGGTTCGGTTCAGCTCACTCAGTAATGGCTGCATTCTAGATGGAAGCCATTGTGCTTTGATTGCGCTGTCAACGTGTCATTACTCCGGCTCAGGAAACACATGGCGGGTGCTGCTGGCTCATGTGAGATCTTGTTGACATGCATTCTCGTCTGGCCTCTTCTACATTGTCTTTAATCTCTCTTAGGTTTAATGAGGATCATTGCACAGGCAAACAATCTGCACTTTCACGTGTGCTGATGTTGCTGTCACTGATGTTTGCTCTCTTTGTTTCCCTCTAAATATAGATGAGAAAGCTTTGAGGAAGCTGGAGGTGCAGCTTTCTCACAAAGTATTGCAAGCGCTGATGTTAGAGCTATAATTAGATTCTCCCCGCCAGAACGGAAGATGCAAAAACCTGAAAGTAGCCTTCACTGTTACTTTAATCATCTCACAGCATCTTTGCAGCTTACATGTGCTGAAACAATGCACACGGATAAGTAGGGGAGTTTTGACACAAAAGCATAAATACTTATTGTTCCTTGTGTCCCAACATTATTTCATCTCTCCGACACTTTGGAACAACCTTTGCTATGCACTGTTTTAGAAATCCTTAGTGAGCTCGCTCTGTGAAAGGTGCGCTGTCAAATAAATGTACTGACTGAATAATAGTTGTATTTATGGTCTTCGGCCTACTCAAAGCACTTTAAGCTAATCCATTCATACAATGCAGCGTGTACAAGTCAGGCTGAAGGTTCTTGTCCAAGGACACATCGGACAGGTTGTTGCAGGAGCTGGGGATCGAACCCTCAACCTATGATTTCCCTTTTCTTGATATATTTTGAGTTGATTGTTAATATTTAATGTTCACATTTGTACAAAGAGAGCCCAGTCTTCTGAAGATTCTGATGATAAAACCAGAGTGAAAGTCAAGTGGAGACTCACGGGAGTAGAAGCTGAATTCAAATGTTTTGTATTTCTCTTCTCAGACACAAGTGACCACAATGAAGCGACAAGAAATACAAAAACACAAAAAGGAAAAACTACAGAAATAAAACAGTACACGGGCAAGGGCAACATTTTAAACAAGAAGTGACACAACAGGCAAAGCGAGGGAACTAGACTCACAGGGAAAATGAGAAACAAGGATACAAACGAGAAAATAAAAGATTTACAGAACAATACACAGGGATTAAAGCAATATGAAGCATGAACTCAATCAAATAAAACAGAAAATGAACACTAAACACTGAAGTTAAAAAAAATCCAATCCTGACAGTGGCTGCTGACTTCCTGCCACAGGGTGCAGTGTGAGATTTCACAGGCATGAGACCCATTCAGGGTCAGCGGTGTTTGTGTGAGTGTCATTTCCTGCATGTTATTGTATGTGCATTAATCCATGTTCATTTACAGGCTTCTAAACTGCAGCACGTGTGTCACACAAAAGCTTCCTCCCATCCACTGAACTGTTAAGTGCTGCAATTTATTTTTACTGGGGCCTGATGACTCATGAATGGGTATGAAGATAGAGCGTCCGCGCTGTCTTACATGGGCTTTCCCGTTTTCACCTTGGGGTCTCCTTTTCTGTTCCATATCATTACTCGAGCTTCTACAGTATCACAGCAGGACTCTGGGAAGGCTGAAAATAACGCACGCTACAGAATCCGCTTTCCTGTTACCAAAATGAAATCCATACCGTGTGTGCTGCTGAATTGAATGTCACAAATGTCCTCGTGCCGGCTGGAAGTGATATTTTCAGTTTGTTTGCTACCAATAATTATTATGCATGTTTTCCTGTGGGACCGCGGTCCATGGGTTTTTGTCACGCTGCCCTGATTTCAGAGCAGGAGCTTGTGAGACCAAGCCAGAAGAAGAAAAAAATCAATAGAGCTTTGAGAGCAACAATGTTTTGCCACTGACGAGTGCATTCGTTTCTACTCGACTCCCTGTGACCAGAGCAGAGCTGCAGCTCCAACAAACACCAGCAGGGGACGCTGCGTCCGTCAATGTGGTTCACTTTAGGACGCTCTCCGGAGTCAATGGGTAGTCAATGATAGTTATAATAATCAATGACAGATTTTGCATTTTAAATTGTGCTTTTTATTATTCAATAAAGTGTAACTATTATCTCTGTTCTCAAATGCTTCTTCTGTTTTTGGAAGAAAGGGTTTTGGAGCTTGCAGAAATATTTTTTGGCAATGCGGCTCTTGACTCAAACGAGGTTGAGTACAGGGCGATTGCAATGTCGCTCACACTTAATAATAATAATAATTCTTTATTGGAAGACTCAAGGTCCAATTGAAAGACATACAGCAACATAGAGGTTGATAAACGGTATGAGACAATTATACCAACGCTTCCACAAAGCTGACTCAGTACAGTACTGAGAAATATATATAAAAAAAGTACATAGAAAAAAAATCTCACTTAGTTATTCAGTTCCAAAGCCATTTAAAGTGTCAGTGAAGAGCTACATTAATGGCTGCCCAGTGCAGTGAAGCTACAACAGGGGAAACTGTCTGTTTTATTTCTCTTGGTGGAGGATTCTGAACGTTAGAAACAAAATGAGAGCAGCAGGACATGAAAGCAGACACTTTTTTTAAACAGTACAACAGCATTGTGAATTAGCAGACACATAAAATAGATATATGAACCCAAACACGGGCAGAATGTGAGACCTTTAAGTGTTAGCTGGTCATCAATGATGACGCCCAGGTTCAAGGCAGACTTTGTGGGCAGGAGTTGACTTATACAACGCTGGATGTTGATCTGCGGTTGAATAGAGGGACTGGCTGGGAAGGCAGGGAGCTGAAGAGAGAGGAAGACCTCAACCAGGAAGAAACAGCATGTGGAAGGTTCAAACACTCCAGATTGAGGAGTTAACAGTCTGCTCAGGTTTATTTATGTAACCACAGATCCTCTCAATACAGCTTCATAATAGAGAAAACTTGAATTTTTTGGACATTAACACTGAGAAATGTTTTGCTTCATCAGAGCACATCTGTAATGATCATGGTCTCAGGTGTGCTCCCTTTGTGTACGCTGCTGCATGTTCGAGCACAAAGAGGTGCATGCGTGTTGTTCCCGATGTCATTTTTACGATGCTCACTGACTTTACGTAGCGGCCGCGTGGAACATCAAGAGCAGCAGTAATAAATGTTGAGCTTTAAGCATTGCCACTCTCTCCTGTCAGTGAATAATGATCTGTGCCACGTTGGATCCAGTCTCTGTGTGGCTGACCTTCACTGTGATTCATAAAGAAACCACTCTGATCTAAACACCAATATAGTCCATTTGTAATCTGATTTGAAGATCCTGGAGAACCTGAAAGGCCCAGCTCTAGATCCCCAGGACAGTTCATATTATAGGGGATCTGATTTATATTTTACTTTATTCTTATTTGTAAATGAAGAGAATTTCTTCTCTGGTGCTTGTTTTTGTTTTCCTGTTGAGGTGGGATGGATGGATGGATGGATGGATGGATGGATGGATGGATGGATGGATGGATGGATGGATGGATGGATGGATGGATGGATGGATGGATGGATGGATGGATGGATGGATAGATAGATAGATAGATAGACAGACAGACAGATAGATAGATAGATAGATAGATAGATAGATAGATAGATAGATAGATAGATAGATAGATAGATAGATAGATAGATAGATAGATAGATTTTAGATTTTGTTGCACTTATAAATTGAGACAGAAATAAACCTCAGAACTTTCATAAAAAACCTCAGGATTTTATAAAATAACTGCTGACGGTTCAGGGTTTGATCCCCAGCTCCTGCAGTCACATGTCCGACGTGTCCATCAGCAGTGTGTGCATGTGAGTGGATTTGTCTCTTTACTGAGCAGCCTCTGCCATCAGTATGTGAAGGTGTGACTTACAGTCCATTTATCATTCAACACCTAAAGAATCATCCTTTGATGTTCAGTCAGGACCACTTTTATTTTTATATTTGGCGGGGATCTCCACGACCTTCACCATGCTTAGTTAGAAGTAACAGCACTCATTCCTGTGCAAACAAGGGAAACCTAAGGCAGGAAGAGATGCAATAAAACCCTGAACAGAGCACACATCAATGACAACATCATGACACTGATTAAGTCAGACACACCAGAAAAGGAGCAGCTGGGGTGGAGGAGCGAGCAGCAAAGAGCAGGCAGGCTAGAGCAGCTTAAATTAGGCTATTAGCCATTAGCATGGTTAGAAGCAAATTAGCTGGTCAGCAGCTGATGATGCTGAAATTAAAGCAGTTGATTAAAAACACTGTCGTGATAGCGGAGCGTGGCCTGCCTGAACTAAATCTTCACTTAATGTTTTGGTTAAAAAATTGAAATTGTTTAAAAAAGTTACATTTGTGTTATTTTTTCAGTGACTGTTAGTTTTTGTCCCGTCGAGTTCAGAAATCTGCACCAGACAGTTAATGGATCTTATATTAGCCTCATGTTTCCTGTCTTGTACTTCCTGTTTTATTTTGTTTTTATGAACATTTAATTAGATTGTATTTTTTCTCTTAAGTGCAGCATCATCAGGTTTCTTTTAAAATAACATTTTAAATGAAAAAGTTAGGCCACTCACTGCATGTCACGTCAGAGTTTTCAGATCACGCTCATTCTGTCGATTTACATGCAACGTGAAGCTACAATAGCGCTAACATTAGCTCCCAATGATGCAGACCACAGGAAGTTGCAGCTCGAGCCAACTTTGTCCGCCCCTTGTGCTTAACTCCTCAGTTTGCACTTCCGAGGGGTTGGAGGTCTGTCGAGGAGGGCGGCGGCCTCAGTATGGTGGAGGCGTGGCCAAACAGAAGTTTGTTTAAGTGCTCAAGGGTGACATCTACTGGATAAAAAGTCTCACATTCTTACTTACAATGCTTTTCAATCGATCTGAATAATAATAATTATTATATTAATTATAATAATGACAATGATGTCGGAGGCTGTGGTTACATTTTGTATATTTTTATGAAAGGACCTGACTTTGTCCTGGTAAACTAAAGTTTGAAATACGAGCTGATGAAACAGCCCTGTATATAAGAGCAGTGGATGAACAAGGTAAGAAGACATAAGCCATGACTGCATTAATTGAATTATTTGCATTATTCCCTCACTGCAGCAAAGTCACAGGAGACGGTTATTGCTACAGTTGAGATGAACCCCCAAATGATGGCCCACCATCTGTCCTTCTCTCATTAAAATAGAACATATGTTAATGCAGCCTCTCTGCAGCCTTTGTGTGCTACTGCTAAGTCAAGGACAAAATTGAATTGCAGCAGGAGATTGCATCTTCCCATATGCTTGGCATTTCGGCTACATTATGCCCCGCCATTTCTATCGTTTCGCTATCTTACTCCCCAGCAGCCCTGGAATATTCCTTAGTAATTGAAAAAGAGAGAAGTGTGTTACTTACTCCGTCCATAATAACTCCAGGGTCGGCTCCTCTCAGGATGTCCCTGAGGGTTTGGTGACACTGGAGGGGGAGGAGAACATGTGGAAATGAAGAGGAATTAAACTAAGGCATGGAGCAGCGTCAGTGTTCTCTCTCTCTCTCTGTCCAACCCAACAAACCCACCTGCAAGCTGTTGGTCCAGAGCTGGAGTGTCTACCTGAATGAATCATTGAACAGCAATACTTTCAGTGATCAGGCCGCCACTAAGCTGAGTCAAGGGTTCAGTATGTGGGTCAAGCAGAAACACTAAGCACCATCAGCACAAAATGGGAGCCCTGAGGGAAATGGAGGTCTGGCTAAGTGACTGACCTATACACGAGCAAGGATGCAAGGATTTGTGGGAAATCTATATTTAATGTACTTATGAAGAGTTCATGTGCAAAAGCAGATAAATCAGCACAGAAGGCACTGAAACTACTCATACTGGTGTTTAGTTTGTTCTAATGGAGCGGATGCTTCAAATAAGAAGGTAGTGTAAAACAGCTTTGATTTTCCTGATTGTAATTAAATAGTAGAGTGCTTTATGAGAATGATCAAATACAAGTTTATGTTGTTTGCAGCTTGGAGACTTAAAGGAGGTTAATATGTGACCTCAAAGTCACAGAAACTCGAGGAAAATCATAAAGAAACAAAAGGATAAAGAGAAATCACCAGGACTGTTTGACAGAGCTGAATCAGAACCATCTGGGCCGTCCCTCCTGCTGGTCCTGATGTGACTCTGCCTCTCCACCTGAGAGGACGTCACACGCTCCAACCCCGGAGCTGCCTCAGAGCATCACCAGCAGCTGAGTGTCATGAGTTGGTTTTGTTTAGTTCCCTCCTACTGGTGTGTGTTGTCTGTTTTCCCCTGTCTGTCTGCTCCTCCTGTCTCCTCCCACTATCCAGATTTGCAGCAGGTGTGTTTCCCAGGTGCAGCTCATCTTCATCAGCTTCAGTATTTAAGCCGCTCTCCACACACAGTCGGGGTCGGATTATTATTCTTCCCAAGTGGTAGTATTCCTTGATCAGGCTCTCGTACTTTTGATTCTTAGTGTTTTGTGGCTTCGTGTATTGACCCTCCTCCTGTTTTTTCCCTGCATCAGCGTTCCCCACAAAGACTCTCCTGCTCCTCCGTCCTGTCGACCTGTCTGCCTGTTTGTTCAGCTCACTTGCCTTCACCGCACGCGTTCGGGATTCGGGATTAAGGATTTCCTCACAAAGACTGTCACTAGATTCTCATTCACTGCTCACGGACAAGCAAGGACTCCCACACATTGTCACTCGTGTCACTAGTTCGTGTTTATTAAATTACTCTTCACTGTTAACCTGTCTCTGAGTCGTGCGTCTGGGTCCAACCAATAGTGTATCGTAACACTGAGCTTCCCATTGGCCCATCCACAAGTTTTGCATGTTCTGTTAGTGGCACCAGCGCACCAACCACTGGCACTGATAGACAAACAGCTGGAAAGACATCAATCTGTCCTATGCTAATACCACGATGTCTACCATGTGTTGAAGACATTTAAACGTGAATGATTAAAACAAAGTTTTTTTGGATTAGTAAATCACCTACCTCACAAAGTGGAGGGCATTATATATATATATATACACACATACGTGTGTATATGTGTATATATATTAGTGCTGTCAGTCGATTAAAACAAAATTATATATATATATAGCTGCAGTAGCTGGGGATTGAAACCTGGACCTTCAGGTTGAGCGACACAATGTGGTCTCCACATGCTCTTTGTGTCCTGAAATAACTGAAGTTGGATCTTCTTTGTTACTGTCTTTCAGTCAATGCAACATTTGGTGAAAAAAAAGGGTTTGGATGAAGAGTGTGTACTTAAACTGCAGCTGCCCCTGTGATGCTTTATATGATGATTCAGCTGAATGTCGTAGGAGTTTTCCATCAGGATAAAGTCAATGTTCATTTACATTAACCAGATAATCATAGAGTTATATTTTGACTTCAGGAAAAGTAGCCTGCATCACACGGTGCTTTGAAGTTTGAGATGGACGAGGTTTTACTACAAAGCATGATGATGTTATTTGTCACTGTGCTGGACTGTTGTCTCACTTCAAGCATCTGTTCCAAGCAGATATACCTCAGCCTGTTGTCCTCAGGCTGCAGCAGAACCAATTGCTTTATTGACTGCACCAGTGGATGTGTGTCTGCTCAGATGCAGAGCAGAGGGAAGCCAGATGAATGGATTCCTTGTGGCTCCATGTTGAAATAAACATGGACGCTTCCCTGAATAGCAAGAGAAGAGGGCATGACAGACTTTCCTGATTGACAGATCTTAAGTAAAACTCAACTCAACTTTATTTATAGAGCACTTTACACTCAACACAGTTAACCCAAAGTGCTGGACAGCGCAGATAAACAATAAAAACAAAGCAACAACCCAATAAGAAACAATTTGAGTCCAGTATAGCACAGCACTAACAGAGAAATGTGTTTGCTCCATGGGCTATTGAACCATAAAAGCAACTGAGTACAAATGTATTTTAGGGCAGGTTTTGAATCATCAACAGTGGGTGAAAGTGTTGGAGGTAGAGAGTAGTCCAAGTATTTTGTCCCTTGATGTGGTGATTGACAGAAGGTCTTACAGGCTGATATGGAGACAGGAGACCTGAAAGCCAAAGGTTAAAGTAAAACTCTGTGAAGAAGGCAAAATGAATGTTTACAAGGAATCTCTGTTTATTACAATCAGCTAAAGATTGTTGGACAGAATAGCTGCTGACCGTGAGGATTGCTAACAACCCACTGAGCCCATGTCTTCTGAAGTATCGTCATATACTCTGCTGTTTAAACTTAATCTACTGTTCTTGACTCACCATGCAGATGATTATTGCAGAAATCTCCTGAAAAACGATATATTTCCAGGATTTGAACGCACACAGCCACATTTTTTTTCAGCCGGAGTTTCTCCTGTCAGACCTCTAGTGTTTTACCGCAACAAGTCTGAGTGTGCTGATGTGAGAACGCAAGAGAATATTCTCCGGAGACTTCCCCTCGAGCCAACAGAGAGGGAGTTTACATCCTGTGACTTGAGTCAGTGCGTCCAGTGTGGGCACACGGCCGCTACCATCTTGTGCACGTGATTAAACGGCTGCTTTAGGTTTTCTGTTTGCTAGTAAGTTCTTCTCCAGGTGAAAGCGTACGGAAGCACTATTACAGATCACGCCTTTTAAATAATCCACATCATCTTCAACGACGCTGATTTCTAATACCCTCTCTAGTTCTCCTCCCATTCACGTTTGTTCTGCTCGTCTTCTCTTGATGCTTCTTTGAATAAATGAATGGTCCAGATGTGTTTCCAAGGAGACGTGCCATGTAAATGGAAAGCATTAAACATAGGGTGTATTCATATTAGTCTCATAAATATCCTCCTTCAGTTACAGAGGAATGTAGCCTTCAAGTGTCGGCACAGAGAAATTTAACCCGTGTGTGTCTCTGCGTAAAGTCAACAATCATATTAGAATTCAATCATCCCGTGTCACAAGAAGCACACCTGGCAATCTACCTCAGCTACATGCACACTTAATGAGAGCTATTTAAATGCATAGGCTACACCTCTTCTTTTTTATCAATACAGCGTACTGTAAGGTGTTTCTGCTAACATGAGTAAATGCTCAGCTTTACTAAAAATCAATTGCAACTTTAATGAACTGAGGCCTGCATACGATCTCCTCTATCAGTGCCATCAATCATCTTGTTCTTTTTGCTCTCCATCTTTTTTTATCACTCTTTCCCCTCCCTTTCCTGCTGCCATGGCCGTACAAATGATAAGGATTTGATTGTTGGCTTTGATACCCGTGCTGTAAATGATAAATTCATACGACCTACCCTTCGCCGCTTCAACTATACGTTGACATGATGCCTTGTTTTAGTCGTCCTTTATCATTTGTGTCGCTGATATCTGGCGCAGTAAAAAGCAAAAGAAGGCTGTCACCTTTGCCTGCGTCAGCTGTCAATCAATCGACACTCATGTGGTCAAGGACTGCCATCCTGTCACCATCCTAGTTGCCTAGGTTGCTTACTATAGGTACCCCATTTACTTATTTGTTGTTATTTTTTCATTTCTTTACATGCCTTGGAGTATACAATCTCATTGTCGACTGTACAGATCCTATATCCCACCTTTTGTAAATTTTTTTAATTATCTTTTATATTTTACATGTTTAAAGTCTATTTTATTTGAAATTGCTTCTTATATTTTATTATTTAAGTTCTTGCTAGTTCTGCTTTATTTCCTTTGTTGTTTACAATGTGGAGGAGTAGCGGCTCTACTCTGAGCTCCTCACCCCATCTCTAAGAGTGCGCCCAGCCACCCTACGGAGGAAGGAGACTTAAGACACTCAGGGCGAATCTCATCCACCCCCTGGAGCCTTGCCACCGAGGAGCTTTCCAACCACCTCGGTGACTTCGGCTTGGTTGATGAACGAGTTTACCTTTGAGAACTCAGCCTCTGCTTCCACAGTGGAAGACATGACGGTGGGATTGAGAAGTTTTCCTTCCACCGCCCGACTGAATCCCCATTTGAGCTTGACGGCCTCCCTTATTTTCGGTGTCCACCACCGGGTTCGGGGATTGCCGCCACGACAGGCACCAGAGACCCTGCGACCACAGCTCAGAGCAGCTGCTTTGATAATGGATGTGGAGAACATGATCCACTTAGACTCAATGTCTCCAGCCTCCCCGGGGTCTGTGAGAAGCTCTCCTGGAGGTGGGAGTTGAAGACCTCACTAACAGGGTTCTGTCAGACGTTCTCAGTAGACGCCTGCCGAGTCTGACCGGCTTCCTCCCCTGCCAGCGCATCCAACTCACCACCAGGTGGTGATCAGTTGACAGCTCAGCCCCTCTCTTCACCCGAGTGTCCGAGACACACGGCCGGAGGTCAAATGACACGACCACAAAGTCTCTCATCGACCTCCGGCCTCGGGAGTCCTGGTGCCAAGTGCACTTATGGACATCCCTGTACTCGAACATGGTGTTTGTTATGGACAAACTGTGACTAGCACAGAAGTCCAATAACAGAACACTGCTCTGGTTCTCTTCGGGTCAGTGGGGAGTCCTTGCCCCAGGTGGAGGAGTTTAAGTATCTCGGGGACTTGTTCACGAGTGGGGGGATGATGGAGCATGAGATCGACAGACGGATCGGTGCGCCGTCTGCAGTCATGCGGTCGCTGTATCAGTCCATCGTGGTGAAGAAGGAGCTAACCCGAAAGGTGAAGCTCTCGATTTACCGGTCGATCTTCGTTCCTACCCTCACTTTGGGTCATGACCGAAAGAACGAGATCTTGGATACAAGTGGCCGAAATGGGCTTCCTCCGTAGGGTGGCTGGGCGCACCCTTAGAGATAGGGTGAGGAGCTCGGTCACCAGGGAGAAGCTCGGAGTAGAGCCGTTACTCCTTCACATCGAGAGGAGTCAGTTGAGGTGGTTCGGGCATCTGGTCCGGATGCCCCCTGGACGCCTCCCTAGGGAGGTGTTCCGGACATGTCCCTACAGGAGGAGGCCTCGGGGTAGACCCAGGACATGCTGGAGAGACTATGTCTCTCGGCTGGCTTGGGAATGCCTCGGGGTCCCACCGGAAGAGCTGGAGGAGGTGTCTGGGGTGAGGGAAGTCTGGGTTTCTCTGCTTAGACTGCTGCCCCGTGACCCGGCCCAGATAAATGGAGATGGATGGAAAATGGATGGATGGATGGATGGATGGATGCTCTGGTTCAGATCAGGGAGGTCATTCATTCCAATCAACCCCCTCCAGATCTCACTGTTGTTGCCCACATGAGCATTGAAGTCCCCCAGTAGAACAAGTCGGAGCACTGTCCAGCACCCCTCCCTGGGACTCCAAGAAGACCGGGTACCCCGCACTGCTGATCAGGCCGTAGGCCGAGACGACAGTGAGAGACCTGTCCCCTACCCAAAGGCGTAGGGACGCGACCCTCTCGTTCACACTTTCATCTTCTCCTATTTAGATAATTGTAACTCTCTTTGCACATGCCACAGTCAATCAACACCTAAACCATCTACAACTGGTTCAAAATTCTGCTGCCAGAGACCAATCATCGTTCTCACATCTCACCTGTCCTTGCCTCAGTCGATCCCAGTAAAATTCAGAATGCACTAAAAATCCTGTTACTTCCATACAAAGCACCCAGCTACATTTTTGACCTCCTCGTACCTTGTCTAATCAGATCATCTAATCTTGGCCTTCTTTCCATGCCCCACTATAACTTAAACATAAAAGGTGAATGTGCCTTCGCTGTTGTAGCCACCCACTCTCTGGACTCAACTCCCACATACCCTCAGATCTGCTGAATCTCTGGACATTTTCAAGAAACACCCAAAAACTCATCTGAACAGACAAACCTTCATGTAATCTATTACATTTCCTTATACCTACTTTTTACACGTGTTTGTTATCTATGTTTTCCTGTTTTTATTTGTTTTTCCATTTGTGAAGCACCTTGTAACAAAGTGTTTTAAAAGTGCTGTATAAATAATGATTTACTAAAAGCTCCTTTGCACCTACACGTACACACACTGAAGGTAGATGTTACTGTGTAAAGTGACCATCAGAAGTAACTCATCCATTTATACACATTCATACGCCACTGACGAAGCGGTGGGAGCAACTTAAAAGTCTTACCCAAATACCCATCGGACATGTAGCTGCAGGAGTTGGGGATAGAAGCCTCAACCTTACAGTTCAGAATGTCTGATGATTCATTGCATTTCTCAGAGACAATAAACAAATAAATGATTACAAAATTACAGGCTTAAAAACGTGGGGGCGCCGGTGGCCCCCATATATCGAGGCTTCAGTTCTTGCGACCCGGGTTTGTGTCCGGCCCGTGGCAACTGTACCGCATGTCCTTCCCCACTCTCTCCCACTTTCTGATCTATCCACTGTCCTACAGTAAAGGCTAAAAGACCAAAAATAAACCTTCAGTCAAATCCATTCTCATTGCCATTATTCAGAAATCATGCCAAATCATCTTGCAGACATATAAGCCAAGATGTGTTCGGATAAAGGTCGACGGTTCAAAGACAGTCGACAGTCTGCCACATGAGCTCTATGCTGTGTTATTGTGATCCTGCTGACAGAAAGGAAGACAGATTTTCTTCTTGGGTGGATCAATGGCTGACTCTCCCATGGCTCTTTCTCTCCCATTTATCTTGTTGACTTTGATTTCATTGTTGGAGCAGAATGGAGGGTGTCTCCCCATGAACGCTGCAGCTCAGCAGCAGCTCATCCATCTCTGTTCATTCACTATCAGATGGCTTCTTATTCTCTCCCTGGAAATCTCCTGATATTGAAGTTGGGCTGTCACAGCCCTGCTTGTTAATTCAAAAGCATCCTTTTGATGTGTTCAGGAACTATGATACTGTATTGATCAGGGGTCCCACTGAGAGCGGATTGTTTTTTTTCTTCAATTATTATTAAATGGGGTGGCAGTAGCTCAGTCCGTAATCCTAAGATTTATCAAAAAGGAATGTTTTAAGTCTATTCTTAAAACACATTTAGGTAGTACTATAAAAGCGCTATTCAAGCTCAAGTCCATTTACTTTTTATCGACCCGATACACACAGTGTTCCCATAAGCTATATCTCTGCAGTCTAAGCTTCATGTAACCTATCACAACCATGGGCTGTTTGCTGAATGAAGATCTTAAGTAAAATGGTTTATTGCATTAAAAAAGTTACTTTGCAAAAAGGGAAATCAGTTAACATCAGTTACAAATGCATCAAAGATTCCCAGGGGGCAGTCCAGGTTGCAGAACGTATTTACAGATTCACAGGCTGTAGGTATATTGCATGAACTAAAAACCTTCAAAGCCCAGCCTTATCCAGTCACTCCCGGTGTTCCTCAGGGTTCTGCCCTGGGCCCCCTTCTGTTCATCATCTATCTGCATATCTTCCCGAAGTATAACATCCAGTTCCATTGCTATGCAGATGACACCCAGCTCTAACTGTCCAACAAACCCACCTCCTCCCTCCCACCTACATCCTGGTTCTCCTGCAACTTCCTCTAATTAAACAGTGACAAAAGCAAACTTCTCATCGGCACCAAATCCACAATTTTAAAAGTTGACAGCGTTTCACTTCCCATTGATCACTCCACAGCCTCTCCCTCCCCTCAGGTTAAGAGTCTGAGTGTCATCCTTGACAGCCCACTGTCATTTCAAGCTCACATCAATAACCCGGTCTGCATGTTTTCATCTACAGAACATTAATCGCCTCCCTCACTCCCAACAGTACCGCCATCCTTGCCAACACCCTGGTTACATCCTGCATTGATTACTTGATTACTCCCTTGTCTTTGGTCTCCCTCTCAAGTCCATCCATAAACTTCAACTGGCCCAGAACTCTGCAGCTCTCATCATCTCCAGAACCCCCTCTGTCCATCATCAGCTTCATCGGCTCCCGGTTACATTTCGTATGTACTTCAATATTCTGCTCCTCACCTTTAAGGCCGTACATGACCTTGCTGACCATCTATGACCATAGATGAATCCCTTTAAGGTCAATAATAGTCATTAGGAGGCAACAATGTCAGTTTGTTAATAATGCAAGCTTTCATTAAACACCTGATGACTCCTTTGTAAGGAGTGCACACGGTCTGATGCGAGAACCTTATATGCTCAGATAACAGAAAGAATTAGTGTAAATATGTGAGGTGCAGGCGAGGCCACACAGATAAACTGGTGCCCAATGACGCACAGACATCCAAATCTTAGAAGTTCAAATGAGGAGGGCGGACAGACCCTTTTTTCGCCACAGGGCTCATCAGATCATCATATTTTACAGACTCAGTTTAACAAATTATAATAAACTCCATACAACTGCAGAAACAAGCACAGAAAGAATAACTGGTAGGAAAGAAACGGTGGGTGACTGTGTGATGGTGCAAAGCGGGGCTTATAATATCACTTTATCATTATTAGAGCACGATAGATCTGAATACTAAAATCCTTGCAGCGTATCGGACTTCAGCTCCAACTGAATAAGAAAGACTTGAACACTGTTTTCCAAAACAACACACATAAGAGAATAAGAACAACACAAGCAAGAATGTAGAGAGGAGGAGACAACGTCAGGAAGTTCAAACAAACAGCTTTAAGTCTGACCAGACACACTGGTGCTGACAGGAAGTGACCAGAGGAAGAGCACAACATCGACAGCTGTTCTCGTGAGTTCTAATTAGCATCAAAACCATTCTAGATATCCTCCACTTCATTATCAAACAACCCATCATCATCATCATTGTCTTCCTCATTAAGGTCGTAGATGTTCATAAAGAGCTGGCTCTTTAGCTTTTTCATAAAGGTGCAAAGGGCCTCTGCAGATCGAATGGCGTTTGGTACTGTAGTTTGTTCCTCCACCGGGGGGCGACAGAGGGTAAGAGTCTACAGAGAGAACCTGTTTTTTGAAGGTATGATCAGATGCCTTTCATTGGCTGAGCGTAGTGGGCGGAAAAGAGTGTAGAGCTGGATGACACTTGAGGTAAGGAGGAGCCTTTTTTGTGGCTGTTTTGTAAGCAAGCAGCAGATTTATTACACCCGTGGTGAAAAAGCGCTTTAAGGCTGAATGTGCTCAATTTGACATGTAAATATAGATAAAGGTAAATAATATATCAATCCAGTATATCCTCTGAAACTAACTCTGAGTCATGAGCTTCTACAATGAGCGTGACAGAAGAGTCCTGCTGTCGTATCTCTATACCATGTTTACATGGATGGGACGGCCGGCTGGCTCATGCCCTTGTGTATAAAAGTTGTTTAATTGAGGGACTGGATGAAAGAAGAATAACATCCTGTACTCACTACTTATTTGAAGCGTTTTTAGATCACTGTTTTTTTCTGTAAATTTAAATGCAATGTCAAGCTGCAAGCAAACCAGCGCTACCATTAGCATGCTAACACAACAATGCAGCTTGAGTTGTTTTGGTTTCATGCTGGTGCTCAAGGGCGACATCTACTGGATCAAAAAGTCACATATTCTTTCTTTACAATTTAAGAAGACTGAAAAAGGCTTATGCTAATTTGCCATTATTGAATCTGGTGTGTGTCATCATTGACTAGATGAATATTGTACCTGACAGTTCTACACCACTTTCAAGACCCCAAAACAACTGGATATTTTCCATTTTTAAAGTCTGATATGTTTTGCTTGGCTGAAAGAACCGCCTCACAATCTGACCGAATACACATTCGGGTTTTTTTTTTCCACTTTTGTTGATTGTTATTCATTTCAGTTGTGCTTGGTTCTGTTTTCTTCCTGCTCAGTCGATCTGCACAGAGTGACCTCTCTCTGAGCTTTTTTTCTAATCACTGTGAGGAATGATTGTAATGACTTGTGGGCTCATTGCTTCACGTTATGAGCAGCAAGTGTTACCCACCAGCTGTCCCTCCTACAATAAAAGGTCATTACATGTGAAGAATTCATCATACACAGGAGAGGCTGCAGGAGAGCTCATCTCTAATAAAGCAAAAGATCCTGGACCTCATGTGTGTTCATTAACCCCAGAAGGGAGCTGGCAGCCATACTAATGAATATGGGACTGCGTTATTACCTGTGATATGATGTTGAATCACAAGGCTTCACATTTCCACCCAACAATAAGACCATCAGAGTCAAATGAATGTCTTCTCAAGGACAGTTAAAGGATGTTTACATTATCAAATGGGTGATTTCTTACCACACGGCATGAGGTCATGTGTGAACAGGTCATCAACCTGCTCGTTTTATCTGGGTGAATTCATTTCGTCATCAGAGAGGTCAGCCGTCTGAGATAAAGAGAAGAGCTGAAAACACAGCTGATCGTTTGTCTTTCTTAGAGATTGTGGCCAGTCTACAAACCACACACGAGGTGACCGAAACAACAATCAGGAAATTAGCTTCTTTCTTTACACTCAGTTTGTTTGTATGCGTCCACTGTTCAGTAGAAAGCTCTGACCTCGACAAGCCAGTTTAGGCTCGTCCACGAGCTGACTCTATACAACCGCCGCTTCACAATGAACGGGTTAGAGAGCGGCACACAAGGCCCACTGCATCTTATCTCAAAGGCTCTTAAAACACTCCTGTTCAATAATGGATGGATTATCTTGGAAATTGCTCATTGACAGATTTAAACACATTTTCAACACGATTTGAGAGGAATAAGTGGACATGAGGTTCTCTTCCTAAATCTTTGATGGTAACTCTTCCTAAATGGTATTTATGTTTGGTTCAGTGTATAGATGAATACTTTCAGTAATAAGTCACACAAATCATTTCAGTAAAAAAGAATCAATATTCATTTTTGTGTCAATAAACTACGACTTTAAAAAATGAACTAATAACAAATATTCTGACCAAGGAGTCAGAGCAGCTGTGATGGATAAGACAGGTCAACAGATCCGTTCAGTTCAATCACAACCATTAAGAGGAGTTTTAAACGTCTCTGCTTTACATATCTTGAATCTTTATGCAGCTCATCTGTGCCATGCTTTGTATTGAAACTATGTTAAATTGCATTTTCTTTAATAAACAGATGCATTTAATTCAATCATTTGATATCTTGAATTAGCTTTGACGCCCTGTTTCTTTGTCCAACGTTGACTTCAGGACAGAGGAGAGACAAAGATGTAGCTATGTTGAATGTGCTGAGGAGGTTTTTAAAGGAGAATCAGTGCAGCATATCGGCTGCTCATTTATATCTGTTGCAGTGCAGCATGTGCAATCAGCTGTGACTGCACTCTCCCTCGTGACAAATGGGAAAATAAGAGTTGAGTATGAGGCTCTCTTAATGGGCGGGCTAGAGGTGCACTCAGCTGACCTAAACCTCTACAGATCTCACCGCATCAGTTTTGAGGGCCCTTAAACACAGACAGTTTTAAAGGGGTATCTTATTTGTAATATGTGTCATTTAAAACCTTCTGTAATAGTGTAGCTAAATACACCCTTGAGCAGTGACTTTCTCGAGTGAAGCCAAACTCCCTCTGGGTTTGTTGTCCTCAGCTCTGTGTTCACACTGACAGGGCGACATTCCTCCGTGTCAGACTGTTAGCCACCGTGGAGACAACGTGGAGGCAGAGAGATGCACGCATGTGTGTAGAGGGGCACTATAGCAGAGTAAAATTCAAAGAAGGGCTCGGGTGTCTCCGGCTTTCTTGTTCCATGTCCTATTGTTTACGGTGAGAAGGCAGACTGAAGCCCCGTTTCCACCAAGCGGTCCGGCTTGCTTCGTCTCAGTACAGGGCGCATTTTTCAGCGTTTCCAGAGACTAATTCCGGGAAAGATTCCCAAATAACCGATCCGTACCGTCCCACTTTTTGGGACCCTTCTGTTGGGGTGCCAAGAATATCAAGCCGAGGTGGAGCTAAACACTGCAGCCTGCTGATTGGCTGAAAAAATCCTCACTTCCTGTGTTACGTCGGTAAACAAAACTCTGCCGTGTTTAAACCGTTGACTGTAACACACAGCTGATTGTTTACGTCTGTATTTGTCCTCGCCGCTCACAGCCTTCTCTGAGACAAAGCTGGATGAGTTCTTGTAATAAAGAGTCACATGACAGTGACAGAGGAAATGAACTGCTGGATGTCTTCTTCGTTGGTTTGTTTGTGGAGTGTTTTTCTCCTCTGTTGAATTTATTAGTTAGCGGTTAGCTGTTAGCAGTTAGCTGCTATCATATGATGATATTAACATAGCGGCTATCGTTATCTGGCTTACACGCAGCCTACCAAATAGGACACGGGTGGCTGTGGAAACACAAACAGGATCGGGCTTCATCGAACCAAACCGTACCGATCCGTACCGGACTGCTGAGTGGAAACGGGGCTTTAGAGGGCAGAACAAACACCTAGCTGTGGGAGTGTCACCCACCTGGGGAAGGGGCTACTGCCCTTTGTGATGTCATGAAGGGAAACTCTCCAAACTGCCTGTTTAAGCACATTTTCTAAAAAATAAAGCAGGTCAAACTTCTTAATCAGACACTGATTTTTATCCACTTGTGCCTTTACTGCAACCAAAGAATATTACATACCAGTGAGCTACATCAAAACTGACAGGAGTGGAAATTATCTAATAATGTGAATCACTACCTGCGTGTTGCAAAATGCTAACACTCGTCACCTGTTCACCAATCCATGGTTCCATGGCCCATCCGTGGTCATCTCTTTTCTGTCTCTCCTCGTCTCAACTGTACCCAGCTTTGCAGAGGATTCTGGTGCGTCACACAAGCTGAGATAAATGGCTGCATAAAAAGAGAAAGACCTGCATTAGTGGATGGGTAATGGATCCGAGCTGCCCACTCAGCACTGGCTAATTCATCAGAGAAGTCAGTGTGTGCCATTTTTAAAACACAGATAAATTAATGAACAAAAGCCATTAGGACGATTTGACTTGCGTATAAATATTGTCAAAGATATTGTTTCACTCCTGAAGCAATCACTCAGTCACACTCTGCCCCGTGTGTGATTTGTTGAACTATCAAAAACCTGCTTCATCAACGAGCTGTGTGATCGATAACAAGGTCCGACATGTTGGCAAAGACTTCCTCTTCCTTTTTTCTCTGTTCTGTTGGATTCATCTGGAGTAAAAAAAACATCTGTCACAGGATCAGTTTTAGTGAGACAAAAGACGTCCCATGTCTCTTAATCTCTGGAAATACAACATCCTGTCTCTTGTCATTGTTTTCAGGCCGTTTGTGTTATTTACCACACGTTTCAGCTGTTGCCTATGTTTTATGCATCTTTTTGAAATATGCAGCACATGTTTCCTAATGTAAGGTGTTCAGGTTGTTGATGACCTTTTGCCCTCATGGACGACATGGACAAATAGTTTAGCGGTTAGCCTCAGTCGGTTTCACTTTCCCAAATCACATTTTCTAATCTTCTCAGAGAAATGAAGAAACTATTTGACATATCTTATTACCTTCCCCTGTTTTGGTACCTCACCTCTTTCCTCGCCGCGTGTGTATCCTTTGATAATGCTCTAGCAGATCCTTAGTACTTGGACTTTTATCATCTGTAGTTTTCTCTGATGTTTACAAATGTGCAGCTTTTCACTGAGATCCACACTGACGAGAGGAGTGAGGGCGTTAAAGCTCTGACTTTTCTTTCATGCCATAAACAGCCTGTTTTAACTCCACTCTCCTGCAGCACCTTTGATCTCGACTCCGACAAACATCGTGATGAAAGCTCATCTGTCACAACAGGTTTTACCCCCGGAAAGGCAGCTTTTACACCGATAAATATATCTGTGACACGTGAAACATCCAAAACACATCCATCCATCCGAGACTCATTAACAATGATTTCACAACTTAGGAAATAAATGTGCAAAGTCTTTGGGGATGAGACTCCATCATGAGTGTATCAATGTATTAAAGAATATAACCAGTCCTCCTGCTTGGACTGAGGCTGAGCACCATAAACATCAGGACAAATATAGGACAGCACAAAGACATGTGGTCTCTCACTCCACTCATTCCTGTGTTTTATTCTCATTATGAGCTAACTCTGTGTTCATACTGAGTCTCAACATGAAGACCGATTTGGGGAGGACTAAGGACGATGTGTCACCATGGCAACCCAAGCTTAACCTTGGAGAAATACACATGCTGTAGGCAAACACACCCTCACAAGCCATCTGGCTGGGTGATATTCAGAATTTGCTTTCTTTCTGTTTTCCACAGTTTGAGCAAATCGAGAGAGGGAGAGAAAGAGACACATACTGGCAGAAATTAAAACTAATGTAAGGACTTTGTCAACAATTCAGACGGCTGCAGCCGGCCTACAAAAGTGGAAAAACAAGACGGAGAGGAATGCTGCAAAGAAGTCCAGGACAGGAATCTGGGTTACTCCAGTCAGGATGATGCTAAATTATAAAAAAAAAAGACATTTAAGATGTACTGGAAGTGCAGTAAATTATTGATATTCTAGCGAGCTTCAGCAGTACTCCCTCTGACCTCTGAATGCTGAAACAATATGTCTTGTCTGCTAACAAAGAACCTCTTTGGTTTACATTACACTATTTATCTATGTTCTCACAGGTGCATGATATAAAATACATGAGACTGTGCTGTTTCCTTCAAAGCTGACATTTGAAGTGGTTCATCTTTGACTTGGTGTGAGTCTGAATCTGAAGGAGTTGAGTGTGAAAACACTCCTCACGTTAAGTGATCTGAAATGACAGATGAAGAGGCCTCCGTCATTAGCATTTACAGCGATAGTAGATCTCTTTGCAGGGGGTTGGATTCGTGCAGTCTAAAAATGCTGACTGGAGTGCCGTTCTTTCTCCTGGGTCATGTATTTTTTAAAAGTTTCCCTCTCTCCCTTTTATGCCTTCACAGACACAGCAGAAGAGAGAGAGAGAGAGAGAGAGAGAGAGAGAGAGAGAGAATAAGCTGGCAGCTGGAGGCAGCCATCTTGGACTGGGTTAAAAGCGTAATCCTGGTCACGCTGCATCAGCAGCAGAGACGAGATAAGAGAGTGAGGGAATGCCTGTGCTGGGAAACCCCTCTGCAGAGGAAGAGAGAGAGGGAGAGAGAGTCGGACACTGCAGATACTGTTGCAGTCAAATGAGAATGAGAAGCTGTGGATTAGAATCGAGTCTCTGGGGCCACTTTAGGACTACGTAAATACTCTTCTTAAATAGTAGTTTAGTAGACAGGCATTGACGAGGAGCTGTCCATTCTGACGAGGAAGCGATGTTTAAAGCTGCTGGTGTAGAAAGCAAGTCTAAAAATAGAATTTACTGTTGTGGTATATACTGGATTCTGATTGGCCAGTCATGCAAAGCAACAGCCTGCTGCCCCTCGATAGATCACTGATGTGATGATTGGGTCGAGGTTTTCAATCAGAATCTGGAGGATGAACTGTGATCATGTCTGTTTGTGGAAAGACGTCAGGTTAACTGATATACACACACACACACACATATATATATATATATATGTATATATATATATATACACACACAAAGTGATGGTGTGTTCAAATGACCTTGGAACGAGGACATCGGAGCGACGTCTCAGTTACGAGTTAGTAACAAGAAGCTGATCCCTGAGGATGCTATGTGATAGTTTGTGTGTGAAGATCACATGACGACATGCTCACCCATGAACTTACAATCAGTTTGATTGAATTAATTACAAGTAAAGAAAACTGAGCTGCTTATTAACGTAACTGTTACAGCTCGTTGTAGATTCATGGAGCCGCCATGTTGGATTTGAACTCGGGCTGCTGAAGGGTCCTCGAGTTTCCAAGGGGGCGTTCCTGATGATGTATCAGACCAGCAACTCTGAATTTTGGACTTCCAAAATTGAAATGAAATGCACCAAAAGTGTGAAACATGTTGTCTGTTTACGTTGACACATGCAGCAGTTCACCTGGACAAGGTGGGACATGTCAGTGGAAATGTTCAGCTCACTTTACGAGTTCTATTTCTATTCATTTTGACTCAGACAGACGGCCGGTTCAGCTGAGGGAGTGAATGGAGTTCTTTCTGAATCTTTCTTCTCTTTAATGACTGGAGAAAAGCTGCTCACTGTCGGCCTTCAGTCTGTTGCTCAGCGTTGGACTCGGACCTCCCTCTCATGGAAGGTGAGTCCTGGTGCTGGAGCTTCGTCTGCGATGTGAGTAGTCAGAAGAGAAGAAGAGGACACTCCAGTCCACCGTAAATTTATTGGACTGCTCTCATGGGAACAAGAATCTGTCCAAAGACACTACTGAACTCACATCTCCACGGTCAAAGTGAGGTCCTTAACTGTAGAGGATGTTTGAAAGCAGTCTGAGCTGACAAAGTGCCGCACACAGGAGGGTTAATGAAGCGACGTGAGACCGAGCCGGTGAGCACGAATCAGAGCAGCACCTGCTTTTCTTTTTCTCTGTCCTTCGCTTTACATTTCATTTTCCATTCACCTGTTATTTATCACTGTCAACGGCCTCGAGCTTTTTGTCTGTTACACCTCTTTGTCTTGGCTGTTTCTCCCCCACATGTCAATGGACTGACATCAAGTTTACCAGACAAGTCTCTGCAGATTAAAAGGAATACAATAAATCTGCAAGGTCTGTGATCAGAGCGGCGTCCTGAGAGAGAGAGCGTGTTCATCAAAGCAAAATGGTACAGGCTGCAGTGTTTAACCAATCAGAATCAAGTATCCAACAAAAGGTGAAGGTAAAGATGTCCTCCAGGAACGTGCACACTGGACACAACAAGGAGAGGAGATGGTTTCTCCTGGCTGCTGTGGATGATGCTATAAGAGGTATGGAAGGAGAAAGGCTGATTGACTTGGCAGCAGCCTCGGCAGGGAACAACGTTGTGTTGTTGATGCAGCTCTGACGCATTTGAACCCCGAGATGATTTCATTTCAGATTCACACTTTGTCAAACGGTTCATCGTGCTTTGATCTTTTTAACAGTCTTATAAGAGCTTTTCATCGTTAACTCCCGCCTGTGTGAGATGTGTGTGCAACAACAAATTACAGACTGAAGTCAGCGACCACCTTTTTGTTAAAATGCATTTCAGCGCATGAAGGTTTAGAGGGAGTCTGTGATCATCGTTGTGTTTATTCTTTTTACTGCAGAGATTTAAGGAACGCCTTTTTTATTCCATTTTGAAGCACACTGTAGCTTTCACGCTCCTGCAGCTATTTCCTTGACTTTAAATAGCACAGATGAAGGCCGACGTCTACTGATCGCAGACAGTGCTCACATGTATAGAGTCAAAAGGGATTCATGTAAAAATAGAGAAAAACAACATCATTAAAAATGTAACACAAAAAAAGTCAATTCAATTTGTTAATTATCTCAGGCAACTACGGGTGATGTCCCCACTTCATTCTTAAAGCCTCAGTGTAGAAAGGAAGTACAAATCAATAATCCATCAGAGACCTTGCAGACAGCATGCAACCTTGGCGATTGTCCTATAGGATCTCAGAACGGGGGACCGAGCTGCAGCTCTGGTGCTGTCTGCAGCCTCGCTGTGTTTATCTGGCTCTACAACAAGGCCTGCTGTCGTCAGAGTGGGAGGTAGCACTCCAGAAAACTGCTCGTTGAATAATTGATTGTGTACATCAAGCATGGATTTGAAAAGAAAAGGGGGGAGGACGAGAGGTTAGGAAGAAATGAACAAGGCTGCTGGACCAGACTGATAAATACTAAATCCACACATTACCCCCAGTCAAGCTTCCTTCCAGCAGCCACTCCAATGCCTGCTCTCTTTCCTTCCCTTGTCCTCCACTTATCCCTCTAATTCCTACTCACTGTATTTACAGAATCACAGATGTGAGGGATAAGCTGCTGTTTTTCTAGCAGCCTTCGTCGAGATGAAATGTTTCCAGCAGAATCCTTCGGGGCCGATGTTAGTGGGACACGCTCGTCTGGGGAACCCTGCTGTTGCCTTGGTGACATGCATTATGAAGGATGTCATCTGAATTTGGGCTTTGCGTTCATCTGTTTGCAGTGTGGCAGGTTACTGGTGTAGGTTGAAGTGTTTTCTCTCAAACACTGTTGGCAGTGAAAGAACTGTCAGAGGATCTGTGTGGTGTGTTTTCATGCACTGCAGTCTGCAGTCCAGTCTTTTCAGGTTGAGACTCATTAAATGTGTCTGAATCTGAGAGTTTGTTTGTAGGAGATTTCAGCCGATAAAGATCCGATCACACCGACGCCTCCTTCACAAAGCATCTCCATGATTACTACTGTCTTTTCATAGAGCACAAGTGTTTTAAATATTTCAACTTCTCAGTCACAGCACTCATTGTCATTTTCGCTCACAGCAGCCAATCAAATAAAGTAGGAAGCGTTACCTTTACTTTTTCTGACTTTTTCTTTTTTTCCATTCCTCATAGGAGCATCACAAGAAATGTTTTCCAGGTTTAAATGTTTCTTTTCTGGTTGCATATTTTATGTTTCACGCTCCACGCTGGCCTAAAGAGCACACACACTGTCACGAGCCTTAGCTTTGTCAAACATCCCTGTCAGATCATCTGAGTGCTGTGGTTCAACAAAATACAAAGTTATGGTTATGTTACAGAACATGACAGAATGGTACCACACTCACCTGACCTATCTGCAGCCACACTCACCTCCTCACCTTCACCTGTGCACTCAGCTGCTCCCGACCTGTGAACACACACACACACACACACACACACACACACACACACACACACACACACACACACGTGGACAGATTGTCCTTCACCTTCAGTCCAGCATCAGAAGTTGAATCGTTGACCCACCCTCACCCTGCCGGCCTCTGACCACCACACTTCCTGACTGACCCAGATAAGGCCTCTGACCCTGACCACGAGGACGACCTCTGCGTCCTTGGCTTCAGTCGCTGTTTGACATTTCCAGGTGTCGGTGTGTGAGTTTACCTGTTTTATCTCCTGTGGTTTTTAAGCTCACTGAGACTCTTAATGTTAGTCCTGTTTGTCACGGTGCGAGCGATGTGTAGACTCTTACCCGCTGCCTCCGTCTTACCCTAACCAGCCCAGGCCACAAACATCTCGCTCTAACATTAGCTAGACTGAGTGGACTGGACGCCGAGACGCTGGAGAGGAAAATGGAGGCTGAAGTGTTTCTATGTTGACACCACTGGGTCTTATTACACACCAACTGAACTGATGTATCCAAGAGGAGAAGGCGAGCTGTCGGAGGAGATCAGCACGGCGGCCTGAATGAGGGCGTCTGCTGGGCGGTGAGTTAAGCCCTGTCCCGGACAGTCAGACGCCTTCACGTTGACTGCAGCAGATCAGGAGAGGCTCACCTATAGAGACAGGCTTGAGGCAGACACTGAAGGGTACCTTGTTCCTGTTGATACCAAGGGAAAGAGATGCATGCTGGGTGCTTTTACATTTATAAAAAACTCCAGAAGGAGCTGCATACATGAACACGCTCTACATTGGGACTTCCCTCTGAGTCAGACCCCTCCTCTTTTTTATTCATGTGAGAGTTCACCTCCAGCCAATGAGAGGAGCGAGTGTATGATCTCTGTTCACGTTATTAAACAGCTTCTGTTTGTCAGTATTTTGTTCTTTTGTTGACATAGTGATTCTGTAACTCCACGTACAGCAGCATGGATGGTTTTTTTACTTTGTCTTCAGGCGGTCCTTCGTCCCCCTCCGGTCTGACAGGAATAGTCTCCGACTGTTCTCACTTCATGTGAAGGTCAGGAGAATATCCCAAACAGTGCTCCTGAAGTTGTCTTGATATTTTCAGGAGTGCTTAAGTGAAAAAGACTAAACAGGAAGTAAACATCATAACACACTGTCACTGTTACTACAACATATTTGATCCGTTTCTTAAAGATGTTTCCACATATTTGATTGAAATATTATTCCTATTTAAAGGCCAACTCTCCAGGACATCTCAAAGTTTAATTTCCCTGAGAGGCGAGCCTGGTGTCTAATAAAAGCAGCCGCCACATAAACCTTCACTCATCGATTAAGTCTAAACATAAAACACATCTGAGCCGTGGACTCAGTGAGCTGCCACTGAGCAGAGAGCTTTCCAAACTAATGGAGTTACTGTGAGAGGTTTAACCAAGATGCTTCCCAGGAGAGAGAAGCAGCAGACACCAGTCCATCATCCTTCACAGACCCGAGGATTTCAAAATAAAAGACTCCACTTAAATGTGCAGAGGCGAAAAGGACAGAGATGTTCAGAATCCATTCATAACAACCTGAGTACACTTTGGTATGAGCAATGGGTCTCTGCACTGAATAGCCCTGATTCATGGGCGTGACACAGAAACTACCACCAGAGTGTCCAGGTTCTCAGTCAGCTGTTAAACACAACCCAGTGTGGTATTACCTTCAAACTAAAGAGAGTCTGTGGAAGATGAGGGAGGATATATTTCAGATGCTGCACCCAGCTCTCTAACACACTCACTGTCTCCTACTTTCCTGAGTTCTACTTGAACACATTTAGACCGGCTGAGACACTGCGCTCCTTTCACCTTTAAGACCTGGTGAGACGTCTGTGTCTTCTTCTGTTTTTGTTTTAAAGGACTGTGACCTAAAGTTCAAAGGCAATTTCAATTTAGAGTTAAAGCAAAGAGTTTAAGTGATCAAATGTTTTTAATTTGATGTTAAAACAGGCTGAGACATGAAGATTTTATCAAACGTTAAAATCCTCAGCTTGATTTGAAATGTTAATTAGGTTTAAGGAGGTGTTTTTTTTTGTCGGCCTAAACGGGTTAAAGACCTACCAGGACGTCAGAGAGATGTCTCATGTCCGTCCGTTAGCAGACGTGTGGCGTGCTCAGCAGAGAGTCGTCTTCATGAACACCCGGCCAATGCAGCGTCCTTCGTAGGCGGCAGCAGCTCAGACTGCAGTGACTTGGGTTGGAAACTAGAGAGTTAAAGGTTCGAGTCCCGGTGCAAAACAAGTCTGGAAAATGGGTCTGGTAGCTGGAGAGGTGCCTGACACGGCTGTTTGGCCTATTTTCATAGGTTACCTCAGTTAGCCCTAACTTTTAGAGGGCCCATGTTCCTCTCCCTGTAGGTGCTTTATAACCGTGTTACATAAAAGTCAGGCTGATATTACCCAGCTCTGTCATGTGACTCCTCGGTTTATTAAAGCTTTGATATGTAACCAACAAGCTAACGTGGTTACTGCTAAATGTTGCATCACATGGCTGAACCCTGTTTTTCACACACAAACCACAAAAATGACCAACTCACTCACAATGAAATGTATTTTAATAAAACACCTTTTTCTCAATGCTACACTTTCAGAAAAACAGTGAACGCACCATTACACCACAGAGGGCGAGCACATCTGTCATAGGCATCGATCTCTGTGAGGGAGCAGTGTTGTCGAATGACACACCAGGCCGTGTGTGCACCACGGTCTGCTGTGATTCATAAATCATTAATGAGCTACGGTGGGAGGCTGGGCAGTTTACTCTGACTGCTGCTGAAATTACATATTTGACGTTGACAAATCCAGCTGCATTGTGCGACACACGGAGGGAAGGAGGGGGGGGTGAACAGTGCAGTGTCAGTCGTGCTCAGGGTGCTGCAGGGAGGAGAATCAGCTTACAGGTTAACAGATTCAGACACATTTAAATGATGCTGTGCTGCTGTTTGTGCACACACACGAGCACGTCCGTCTCCTCGTGAATAAGGGTGAGCAAATCAGTGAGCTCCCTCCATCGCTGTTTCTCTAAGGCACACACACACACCAATGCCCCCCAGCCTCACAAAGTCATCGACCAGAGGAACCACCCCACCGCACACACACACGCACACACACACACACACACACACACACACACAAAAGCACGAATGCTCTTAAACACAGACGGTAAGTAAAGCATTTCCTTTTGAATTTTTCCCAGGGGCCCAGTAAAATGTGTCTGACTAAGGTGGAAGCATACATTCAATATCTGGTCGGTCCCTTTATGGCTTGATGCTGATATGGTGTGTGTAAATAACAGGCAATTTGAACTGGATTACTTTAGCATCAAGTCCAGCCACGCGGTGATTCTGTGTGCATCATTCCCAAGATGCCTTTAAAAAGAGGCAAAGACCATTCTCTACTCATCTTGATTAACACTTTTATTTTATATTTAGTCTGTCAGTCAAGTAGAAAATAATGTGAAAAGTGTGCATGAAGGAGGAATGAAAATACAATCCACAAACGAGTGGATCTCCTCAAGCGTAAATTAGCCTTTTAAACTAACTCTGGTCCAACGGCCTGTCAAATACACCAGGCCCTGTGTCCAACTCGCCTTTGTTTGTGCATCTGTTTACATCTGCTGAGCCGCTGTATGACTGACACAAAGCCCTCTGAAGACATCTGTAAACGCTCTCTACACTGACAACAAAGTGATGGCACTAAACAAAAACTAGGACCTTAATCAAAGGTGACGATCAGTGTGATAAAAGAATCGAGTTCTTCTTGATTTGATGAAATCTTTGAATGTTTGAATTCCTGAAAATGTCACATTTTGAACATTTCTTAGCGTGCTGCAGTCAGACATTGTATTATAGAATTAAACACATCTCGTGATTCTTGGCTAAATAAAGATTTAGTGAAGGACATTGAGACCCAAGTGTTGTTGGAGGTCGGTCTAACACTTGAGAAGGGTGATCCAGGCGTGACAGGGCCGACGCTCTGTGGTTCGCGGTCAGAGATAAAAGATGATCCAGACCTGTCTGCGGTCAACAATGTATTTGATAATCAATTACATAACATTCAAAGGTCAAAGGCAATCGAAAAAACTTATGACACCAGGACTTTGGTTTAAAACCAAGGCTATTGGTCAGAGAGGCCTTGTGATCTTGCGGTTGTGCGTCTGTTTTGACAGACAGCTCCTTGGCATGTGTGAAGTATATCCTATGAAACAGATGAATTGGTCGATGCATGAAATGCTGGTCGCCTGGGGCATGTCAGAGGCTTAGGCAATTTTAGTTATTGATTTTGGCCTCTGCCCGCAAGACAGCCTCAGTATTGTCTGTGACCTGTCCTGCAAATCAGGCTGAGGTCAATCTGAGGTTTCTCATTGCAAAAAACAGCTCACGTTCGCCTCCTGCAACACCTCTGCCCAGATAGTTCAGTTCATTAATGGAGGAGAGCGAGTTTAGGTGAATTAAGGAGGATCTGGGGAATATTTTAACTCTACCAGCAGCTGTGAAGGAACATTCGGTACAATCAAGCTGCCTCCCCCACTTTAAGACAGAGATCAAAGAGGACAGCTGAGGATCCCTTTGTGGACGAGTGAAGAAGAAAAGAGGAAAAGAGGGAGGCTGCAGGGATGAGATCAACAACTTCGTCCTTCTGAGGTTCATCAAAAAAAAGGAAGGAAAATTTACATCTGCTGACTCACCACTTTCTGAGGTCATCAAAGTTTGGTTCAAAACTGAAACTTTTGCTTTTTATTCATGCAACTTTATAAAAGTTTAGAGATAACAAACAATATGATGACAAACAAATATGCTGAAAAAGGCCATAGAAATCTTAAAGTCACATATTATATGTATTTCCACAAGGTGAAATAAGTCTCAGAGCTCCTCTTCAACATGTGTGTGAAATGTGTTGTTGTAAATCCACTCTGATCCTGTATCTGATCATGTCTATAAACTCCTCTATTTCAGCCCTGCTCAGAACAGGCTGTTTCTGTGTCTGTAGCTTTAAATATGTAAATGAGCTGTGTCTGACCACGCCCCCTCTCTGGAAGGGCTCGGCTGTACTCGCTGCTTTCTGGCTCCATGTCCTATTGTTTACGGTGAGAAGGCAGACTCAGAGGGCAGAACAAACACCTAGCTGTGGGAGTGTCACCCACCTGGGGGAGGGGCTACTGCCCTTTGTGATGTCATGAAGGGAACATCTCCAAACGGCCTGTTGGAGCACACATTTTCTGAAAAGTGGAGCAGGGAGAGGATGGACTTTTCTCATCATTGGGGCTGCAAACGAGTGACACAACTCAGTGTAAAAAAAAAACATGGTGAAGTTTATTTTTAAAATATTTAATATTAACATCAGGTTGGTCAGTAATTGTTCACTACTATTGCTCACTACTTTCGGTACATTAATGATGGAATGAAACAACATTTTTAAAGACATCTCTGGCCTGCTTGTTTAAAAGTAATCTAAAAGGATTAATGCTTCCAGATGAAATCTAAAAATTTTAGGATTACATAGTTAGATAAGATCAGGCAATCCATTCCACAAAACATTGGATTTATTGCAGCTCAAACCTGTAGTCTGTGTTGTTCACAACTTTTGAGTAGGATTAGGATTACTTTGATCTGTCCTGATACCAGCAGAGAACTGATTCAGACTGGATTACAGGAGAAACTACCAAAGAACTAAAACAATAAAACTGTTTCACAAGGTTGAGATTTGAAGACATTTTTAAAAACAGATTTTAAACCTGAAAGCTGTTTTTCTTTAGTGACACAGTTACCACGGGGTTGTTTAAAAAAAAGGATTTGTCCTTCTGAAAAATTTGAAACATAAAAAACATATACTGAAGCAGATGTGAGCTCCTTTCTGATTTTGTGGATTTTGGCACCCCCTGTGGACAAAGTATGTAATAAACCCCTTAAACATACCTGTTATTATCCCTTAAAGTCTGTGTTACTTTAAATGGGTCCAATCTTTTTTTTTTTATTCTAACAAAAAAAGTACAGTGTATATATTCCACCAGCAGGGGGGCCTCAATCAAAACAATAACAAAATTCATTTAGATATTTAGTGTAAATATTCTACATCTTATAACTTTAATGTTTCACAATTAGAATGAAATGTCTTTTTTAGGACTCCCTTGAAAATGAAATGGTACATCTCAATGGGCTATCCTGCTGAATAATAAATGCCTCAATAAGCTCATAATTGACTAACATGAAAGTCAAGAGAGATACGTTCCCCTCCCTCTGGCTAAAGTCCTGACTCTGCCGCCTCTGCAGCTATAGGCAGCAGCTTTATACCAAGCTAGTAACATTCCTCAAAAATCAATTATCTTAATGTGGTTTAAAATCAATCTTTATGGTTGTCTGAAGCTCACTTGGTAGTATCAGTCACCTTCTAGCTGTTAGGTCAGGGGTTTGACCCCCAGCTCCTGCAGCCACATGTCCCATGTGTCCTTGGACAAGACGCTTAACCCCAAGTTGCTTCCTCTGCTTCATCAGCGGTGTATGAATGGACGAGTGGTTTCTGATGTTCACAGTAGCAGTGAGAGGTCAGGAACCACTGGCCATGTGGTTGTGTCGCTGCGTATATTCAGAGGCTGCAGTCCTCACAGCAGAGGGCTCAGGTTCGATTCTGACCCACATGGCTGCATGACTTTCCCTTCTGTCCCAAACTATATCCATCGTTCGCTCTGCTGAATAAAGGCCCGGAACAGTGTTCAAGAAAATCAGAGGAAACCAGATTAAACAAAGCTTACTTAGTAAAAATAGAAACACTTGAATAAAGGATGACATTATTAAAGGATGAAGAACATCAGTGGAGAACATGAAAATTAAAGCGAAGTGTTTGGAGCCTTTTTCTTCACAGCTTTTCTTTTAACTTCGACACAGTAAAGACGAGATTGATGTTTCCCCCAGGACATTTTCTAAAATAACTCTCGACTCGTTCCATCACTCTGTCTCCGTATCATCTTTTGTTAGGCTCCCCTGATGTGCTGATTGTCTCCCGCGTACAGCTGACTGTGTACTTTGGTGATTGATGCTTTACAAGGAAAGAAGAGGGTGACACAGTGACTAAAAAAAAGATCAGTGCCATCCATTACTGTCATCCAAGCACGTCACCCACAGAAGGGTTAAAGTGCGACATATTCAGAGGAACTAAACCTTACAGGCTGACCTCAGGTAACATGGAGGGTGGCTGAGATGGTCTCCTTTACAAGTGACCAGGAGGAACTGTGTTAGTCCTTTTCTGCCATTTCGACATTCTTAACAGAAATCAGCATGAAATAGTCACTAAAAAGGGGCGTGTCTCTTTGGCCAGGAGACCTAAATAATAGTTAGAAAGAAAGTGGACTATGTGTATATTCTGTTTTTTATACTGAAGTACTTCTGCTAAATCATACTTAGATCAAGGTGCAGCAGAATCAGTGTTAGATGACATCATTTACTGCACTTTGAACTCTTCTGATATGTCCAAGCGGAGCTTCATGTGTGAACGCAAACAGACGTTTTTCACTCAGACTTTACCTACCTGGTGTTTTTTGTGCAGCAGCTCTGAGAGAGCTGATGAGAGAGGGATACATTTACGTTTACATTGTGTGACTGCTGCATGATGCTTTCTGTTAGTCTGCATGTTGGTCTCTGTTCTTTTGTTTTTCAGTTGGACTTTCTTCACTGTCATTCAAACTTGAACTTTACAGTGCAGATAAGGACGACATTTCGTTGCATTGACTTTTAGCGCAGGATAAAAACAGCAGCATCGAAAAAACAACACATATCATTGATACTTCTATGTTGGACTCTGTGATCTACTTCCACATAGTTTTTTTAAAGCTCACGTCTGACAGGGATCTTCTCCCTCCGGAGCAGTGCTCCTGTACATGTGTGCACACTGTATGTTGTGAAAGCAGCTCACAGATGAATATAAATGTCAGTACTGACACAGCAGCAGTTTGAAGATGAACCTTTGAAAACTTCACATTGTGGCACGTCGAGCCCTGCTGAGCCCTGACCTGTAAGCCTTCCAGGTAACACACTTTTTTCCACATCATTTTACTATTACTCATCGTGCACCATGTTCTGACTTAATTAGTGTCAAACAGTTAATTGTAAGGGTTATTCTCTAAGATCCCTGGTTGGAGGACCTATAATCACTGTGACAGACCGTTTAAAGCATCAGAGCTGTAACAATTAAAGGGAGCCAGCCAGGTGGACGGCCGTTTAAAGTCACAGCAGGTTCAGGGAAAGGTTGTGTGTAATAGTACACATTATCATGAAGCAAATAGACATATTATTATCACAGCTGCTCCAAGCTTGAACACCATTATGAAGCTTCCCTGGAGGAGAAACAGCAGCATGGAGGTAAGAGATCAGACCATTACATGCACAGAAGCCTGTTGTAGGACACGTGTTGTCAGAGAGGGTTCAGTGGTGCGTCTCTTTGTGTCACGCAACAGCAGCACAGGTAGTCCCATGACACCTGATGTCACACAACCTGTGTGTTTACCCTGTCAGGAAGTCTCCTTCAGTCCACATGGACTTCCATGTCCCCAGGTTTGTGACATCTTAAAGACACTGAAGCGTGTGTGATCTTAAAATACACTGTGTGCTGATTTTTGATTAAATACAATCTCCATGTAAGTCACTAAGTCTTTACTTATACAGCACTTTTAAAACAATTTGTTACAAGGTGCTTCACAAATACAAAAAGTAAAAACAGGAAAACAAAGTAGACATAAGGAAGGGTAAATGATTACATTAAGGATTGTCTGTACAGTGTGTCCATGTGTTCCAGTATCGCTGCTCAGCCTCAGCTGTATTTCAAAAATCATTTCTAAACAGGAGAAAAAAACAAAAAACAAGAAATAGTTTAAAACCAAGCAGTAACCTCAGGTGTTAAAAGATGAAGCTGATGTTTAAAATACTTCAGTTCCTCAAGTGTCCACTAGAGGCTGGCTGCAGAAGCAACAGAAGTCACATACACAACTTTTAAAACAAACTATTGAAAATGAATTAGGTTTGGTTAGCTCGTCTCGATTAACACACAGAGACAGTGAAGTTAGCCAAATGTGCCCGACAACATCAACAATCTACATCAACCCTACCAAGCCCTCTTGAACAGCTACTATTATCTAACTTACCAAACTAAAACTTACAACATGTATTATCACTAAACTCTCATGTCTGTTGAGTTGAGAGACAAAAGGAAAGTTGGAGCTCAGTTACAATCTAAGGCTTACTCCACGTGTAGACGGGTATCTTTGGATGTTCTAAAAGAATCTGGTCCACGCCTTCATCCACGTGAAACACTAAACCGACTGTCACAGCTGTCATGAGCACGTCTAAAAGGTGTCTTTCACATGCAAACATGTTTTCACCATTCCTCTGCAATGACCATTTTATTTTCACCATTGTCCTTTCAGGCGCCTCTGCTCCTAAACAGTGTGTGAATGTATATGTAAGCATGTCACAAGTCCAGTTAGCGTTAGCGTTAGCTCCAGCACTAGTTTGGTTATGTCCGGCGTTTTCCCCATCTACACATGAACACCTTCAACTGAGTTTGCTCAAGAACCCAGGAAGCAGTTTGACTGTAAAGCTTCATTTTCAGTGACCTAAAACACAGTTTGTGTACCAAAAACAAAAACTACCCGACTTGGTCGAACTTCAAGGAAGAACATGGCGCTGTTTAGTGACAACACAGTGTGTTAAGGTCTGTTAACACAAACTCTGTAAATCCCTGTTTGGAAGTCATTCCCTTTTTTTGAAGCATTCTGATTGGTGGAGCTCAGTCCGTAGGGACTTGAGTTGGAACTGGAGGGTTGCCTGTTCCACTTCCTGAGCACTTGAGCAAATCTCCGAATTACCACCCCCTCGCCTGCCGGGGGCGTGTCCATAGATCCTGTGAGCATGCCTGTGTGCGAGGCTGCATGTCCAACAGAGTGAAAACACCTGGTAAAATAAAATAAAGTTAAAGGTCAGAGTGAGATGTAACCGCGCTCATCTGGCTGGTTCAATAAACCCCTTGACTCTGCGTTGTGTAAAGAGTAAGGAGCGGGAGGCTTGCTGGTCTTTTCACGTGGCAATTTAATGCTGGTCATTCATTTGTTTGGCTCGCACACGGGCAGCACACTATAAAACAAATTCAACATGAGGCGAGTTAGCTAGCTCGTTGTCATGGCAACTCGTTCTCAAAGAAAATACCTTTAACAAACGATAATCTAATCAAAAAAATATACATACACATCTTATTACAATTTTATGAAACCACAAGTGCTACTAACGACCTTAATACAAAATATTTGTACATTGTGCTGCACACAGCCACTTACCATACTGCACCTGAGAGAGGGCGCTATTGAGCCGATGATGACAAAAAATAAACAATCATATAAGCAAGTGGAATAACAATAAAAACTCTGTTACAGAGACATGACACAAAACCATATTGTCCCAATATCTGATGGATGGCAGTGTTTTAACCCTTCCAATGAAATCACAGTAAATGAGTGCAGACCTTCTTTGAACTGTCCGAGACAGCGAGCAGATTGATCATAAATAAAACAAACAGAAATCACATACTGTCGTTTTGTTGAAACCTGCCAATAGAACAAGGTGCACAGGTGTGTGTGTGTGTGTGTTTGTGCGGACATTGTTGATGGATTCATCCGTCTCCATTAGCAGAACGCGCCCTGAGAGGCTGCTGTCCTTTTACCCTTTGCCATGAATAAACACCCCTGATACCAGCTCACAAGGAGGAGGGAGTCAAATTAGAGAGGTGAGTCAAAGTCAAGCATGCAGCAAGCAGCCTGAACAAATCAGTCCAACAGAGACAAAGGGCCGAGGGACATCAGACGCAGAGAGGGAGAAAACTTTCAGTCTATAACAAGAGGAGCACACGAGCAGCAAATGAGCTCTTAAATAAATGAAGCCAGTTCCCCTGGGAGCCTTTAGAGGGACCGTCTGCCAAGCCTATTGTTACTGCTTTAATGTTCTGTATTGATTAGCTGCTCATTTACATCAAGGTGAACTCTTAGAGGGATTTCAAGCTATGTTGAAGTGGGTCGCATTCGGTGGAGCTCTGGGCTGTGTATTGGACACGCTGATGTGGCTGCTGTCTTCTGAGTCTTCTGATTTCAGGCCGGACAAAATCGAACGATTGCATGCAAAGCAGGAGATACAGGGACAAAGGAAAGTAAAGACCTCATAATGAAATATATTATATTTCATAAATAAAGCCCCCTGAACACAAGTTGATTTTTTATTGATATAAGTATAATAAGACATTTTATTTAAAAAACCTAAGACCACCTTATAAGCAGGGTTAAAAACAAACAATATAAAACACAACAATTAGAAATTAAAAGGAGAGGATTGACAGTTTTTTTTGCAGTGAAATGGATGGATCAGAGTGAGTAGGCTTGTTTGAACAGGTGGCTTTCAGACATGATTTAAGGATGGATAGTGAGTCAATGTTTGGGATGTCAGGTGGGAGGGAGATCGGGGGGGGGGGGGGGGGGGGGGTCTGAGGGTCTGATTGGGTGTGTTTAAGTGGAGGATATTTATCTTGGTCTTGACGCGGTCTGGGAGCGCTCTGGTCTCGGTCGTGGTAAGGGGGCGAATTCTGATAAGGCATGCGTTTTGATTTTATGAAGGGTAAGAGTTGTTCATAATAAGGCCAGTCAGCCAGTTTGGCACATCGGTAGCAGTGCAGGCACAGAAGAGATACGGCTAGTTTAGCTTTGCCGTTGTTATTGAGGATTTTTTGAATACTGTGAAGTTAGCAAGCTGTCATTTTGAATAATATAATTTTGAATAACAAGTCATTTGATGTGAAAAGAAGACATGAAGAAGCCCCTGCTCCGGTGCGTCTCAATGAGCCTCCCAGCCTGAAGAAACGCTGATCCAGCAGGCTGCGTCCTCACACACAGGCCCTCTTCTTATCTGGCTCATTCTTGAAGGCGCTCCTCTCTGCTGCTACAATGCCGTAGGCTCACAAACTCACAGCCAACAAAGGAAAGGATCAATACTCGACCAGTTTGGCCGGGCTCTTAGTAGATATAGCTGAATCGATTGATATTCAGATGCCTCTGTGTTTTCTCTCATTCCCTCTGCTGGAGTGCTCGGCTGCTGTGACTTTGCAGCAAAGCTTGCTCGCTCAGGCAACGCTTCAAAAAATCCCTCTTCTCTCTGCCAGGGCCCTAATCGAGTTCTCTATAGTCTGTCACGTCGTGTCCCGACAGAAAGGCTGCAGGTGACACTGAGGAGCGGCACAAGTACAAAAACTAGAATGACACGCTGCAGAAACAGGATGTTTGGACACTTTGCCCCTCTGGGTCTGTTTCTGGAACTACAAGATCATGGGGGGGCTGAAGATCAAAACAACACACAAACAACATGCTGCTTTGTCTTGCTGAAGTTGACTTGGAGATGGGGAAAGCCCCCCCACAGCTTTCACACTTCAGGACACATGATGGAAGAAGCTGATCTGAAGCTGTCAGAAGACGATGTGGACGAGGACGACTGAAGACAAACAGTGACAGTGATCAGGTCGTTTCATTCAACACAGAGTCAAGTGACGGTCAAACACAAATGATTCATCTTAACAAACAGCACCTCAAAGCTTTGGGCTCCACTGTCCACTCCATGTGACAAACACATGAAAGCGTATTCTGTCCTGTCTTCGCTGATGTCTCTTCAGTTTTGTGTCTTTTAAAGGCTCGTCTTCTCCTGAAGAATGTCTGAAGGTCGCCACCCTGAACAAAAAGAAATTCTTTCTTGACAAAGAATGAAACTTTGTGAGTTTTTTTTCTCAGTGATGCGAAGCAACAGTTGTGTGCAGGATTTTTTCTTTTCAAGGTAGGTGTGATAGAAATGTTTGTGTCATCTTTGGTATTACTGAAGCTGGTGGAGCCACATATCAAAGTTTATTCACTGAAACCTTGAAGCACACAAGATAGTGTCCTCAGGATGTCTCAACATGTCCAATGAAGTGCCTGAAAGACTGTCTTTAACATCCATAACAAAGCAGCCTTTGTCCCACCTGATCTGGACGGACATCAGTCTGTCTCACGGGGAAAAGGCTCGACCGCTCCGTCTCACGCAGAGCAACCCAACAGCTGTGTGAGAATGCTCTTTGTTCAGCATTCAACACGCTCGTCCTCCACACACTGGAGAGCAAACTGGGCTACATGAGACTGTCCATGTCCTTCTCCACATACAGGGACAATCAATGAAAATAGAAGGGAGTGTATGTGTTGGACCTCTAACACACATGCTTCACACTCACACTGCCTGTTGCTATGTAAAGGGCCTTTCAAAGGAAGTAATCTGACACATACACTGAAGAAGCAGGAGCAGCTTTGGGTTAAGTGTCCTGCCCAAGGAAACATGGGATAATATGGAATCGAAGCGTCCAATCAAGAGGAAGGCCACTGACACCACACACCTGCAAACGGTTCAGGGGTCGTCTGCACAAACAGACCGCTCGACGCCCCTTTCACACGCAAAGTCTGTGATCTATAAAAACTAACCTTACAGGAAAATGTAAAGTCTGACCCAGGCGTGTGTACATCAACACGTGTGAATTTTAGTTTGAATAAAGGTGAGCACATATTTATTGTGTAAAGTTTTTTCTCCACAACACTAAAAATAAAAATCATAATGCACGAGCTCATGATCTTATGATCTTTTATAAATGCACTTATAGATATCCTCTACCTGGTAACTTATTGATTGTGCTGCTCACTACTTGTGTTCTTTTACTGCCTTATATACTTCCACTGTAACCATGACATGGAGCTCAGTTCTGATTTTGAGTCTGCTTATAGATTTGTATAATGGATATTGTCTTCTGGTGTGTACAGTGGAACAGGTTTGATTATTCAATCAATCAAAGCGTTTCCTCTTGTGAAGTCATGAATAATTTAACCTGCCAGGTTGTTGTCTCTATCCTATGAAAGCAAAGTAAAAATAAAGTGAAAGAGAAACAGGAAAATGTTGCTTCAGTGTCAGAGGTCACTCTGCACACAGCTCTGCCTGCAGCGGTGTCGGGATCCATCTGGCATCACTTTTTACTGGCAGTGCGAGCCAGCCGTGACAAGAGCTGCTGCCTCAGACAGCAGAGCATCGATCAGTGAATCATCTTCACACGCAGCAGCTCTCCTGTGTGGGCGCCTCTCACCACATATGTACGTTTACATCCTCTTTTTCTGCAAAAGTTGAAAAATCCTGTTGGTGACAGACAGGCAGCCGATGCTGAGAGGCCGGATCCATGAAGTGTGCAAAGAAGGAAATGAAAGACTGCCCTCTAGTGGTGATGCTGTAAATGATCTCTGGGAAGTAGAAATCTGTGAATCAAACGTTTGCTCTGCAGCATTTCAAATATTCAGACGCAAACTATCTGTTTGGTATGACCTTCAAATTATAAGCCATGTGTGAATCAGCGTGTTCACACAATGATTCCTTCACTGTAAAACAGGCAACCTGTTTGTGTTTGAATGCTCATATTGACTGTGTGTGTGTGTGTGTGTGTGTGTGTGTGTGTGTGTGTGTGTATCTTAAAGAGGATATACTGTATCAGCCCTTCTCCACCTTTTCAATCAGTCCCCTGTGCTCTAAATGAAACTTCTGAGCTGTGGTCCAAATATAAGATGAATCAAGCAGCAGAGGAGGTTTGTAGAAAGCAGCTCTCTCTGAACACTGTGCAGGCCACAAACAAAGGACTGGATGGCTTTATTTCACAGTTTGTGTTTGGATAGGCTCTCAGGTTACCTGAATAGATGTTCAAAAACACTGGAGGTGAATTTTTCATAATATGTCTCCTTTAAAGAAGACGTTTTTTACTTCTCTGTTCAGACATTCAGTGTCAGGGTAAAGGGCTTTTTACCACGACAGTTTCAGCGATGTCGCTTTCAGAAGCGTCTCACTGTCAGCGTATTGACACCCGGCACCTGCAGCACGCCCAGCAGAGCTGCCAGATCCACCGGGTCAGCCACGCCCGCACCAACACGGCTTGTCGTGGCGAGCTCAATAGACCCGACCGCCCCACCAGGCGTAGCCCCCCCCCCCCCCCCTCGTCCCTGTTCATGTCCTTCTTTACACGCTTACTGAGAAGTAAGAAGACATAATGAACACTGTTGAGCTAAGATGTTGTTGTTTTTTATTTTGTATTTAGTTGATTTGATGTTTTTGTTCTTGAAAGATGTTTTAACAGAGCGGCTGAGGACGCTCTCTCCTCACTGAAACAATAAAGAAGGCACTGTCGCTCCTTGATGGATACAGGGCCTAAGTTTTGTCTGAGGGCTTCAGGGATACATGCTTCAATGAAGCTATCACTGTCACTGCTCATTTTGGTGGAGTGCCACATACTTTGTGTCCTGAAGAAACAAGCCTCCCTTTTGCCCCAGAAAAATCTAATCTGTGTGAGAAATAAGAGAAACAACAGCAGCTTCAACACGAGAACATCAGGTTTTGTGTCTTCACTGAGGACTTGATGGAAACACTGTCTGCACTGTCAGCACTTTGTTTCACATGACTGCATTTGCAATTTTGTTGTTATTGGACCCCAGCGAGATCATTTTGAAGAAGCGACGCTGGCTTATTTTCTCTGGTATTATACACCACATGGTATAATCTGCATATCAATTTCCGCAGAGTGAACACGCCTGTTTATCGGGTCCTTGTATGTCGAGGCAGAGAAGCTGTGATTCATGCTAAGTGTTTGTTTCGTGGAACAATAGCCGCAGGCAGCTTTGTCTGTTAACACCTTCACCTTCTCTCTGCTCACTAACACTTTGTGCTTGTTTCATTCACCTGCAGTCCTGTGTTGGATTCCTTTCCTCCACCACTGGCTGTTTATGCTGGAGAAAGTTAATTGTGAAGTTCAATAGAATATAAAAACACACAGAAGAAACACAGTACAGGTGTATGGAGGTGATTCAAGTTTAACTGCCTCATTGATCGATTGATTTTCTGGTCCAGAACAAGTCAGCCCCAACATCAACACCTACCTACCTACATACACCCTGTACATACATGTTGTTTTCATTTTCATACATACTGTATGTGCACGGATGGAGCGAGCACATACATCTGTCTAAATACATACAGTACATTCAAAGATACAGGCAGAAGAAACACAACACATCTAGTATTCTGACTCCTCAAATCTCTTTCACACCGCAGGTCACACCTACACATTCACACACTGATGGTAGAGGCTGCTGCAGAGTAAAGAGTCCATCAGTATGAACTCATCCATTCATACACATTCACACACTGATGGTAGAGGCTGCTGCAGAGTAAAGAGTCCATCAGTATTAACTCATCCATTCAGACACATTCACACACTGATGGTAGAGGCTGCTGCAGAGTAAAGAGTCCATCAGTATTAACTCATCCATTCAGACACATTCACACACTGATGGTAGAGGCTGCAGGAGCAACTTGTCATTGTTATAATTCTCCAAATCTCAAATTGTAATAGTTGCAGAGGCACAATGCACAAGTCATGTCCACCTGTGTTTGATGTGCGTTAAAACGTTCCCCACACCTGAATATCAAAAACAAATAAATCATTTAGTCACACGTAGAGGAAGGTGTGGCGTGAGTGAAGCACAGTGATCAGGCATGTGGAGGCGTGGATTAAGACATTTAAAGGCGTTATTTGTGCCAGATTTGATCTAACTGAACAAACAGACCATTACATTCACTCCGTGCCTCCACTTCAATGTTTGTCTGTCTGTTTCTTACCTCTGACACCCTTCCTCTCACAGAGACACTCCCACCACAGTGGCCAGCCAAACTACGTAGATGTTAGTAATGCCATTATTTATGCCTTTATTTCCTCTTATAAAAATCTACTTTATAAAAATTTATGTATCTGTTCAGGGTCCTGTACTCTGCATGGAGAAGCCACAGGAGGAAGTGGCCATTGATTTATTAATATGGAAAGTGAGCTGTGTTAGGATGTAGAAAGAGATGTTTCCTTTTTAAAGAATTTATGTTTGAAGATCAGGTTAACTTGAAGACAAGAGTTCACTTGTATGACTTCCTGACAAATGGGTAGTACACAATGTTTTGATCTAATTTGTCGACTCCATTCATTGAATTGTTGTATTTCTTTTTAATCTCCTCTCACAAATTAGCAGATGCTCTCATCTTGTAGCATCTAATAATCATACAATCCAAGTAACATACTATCAAACTAAATAAAACATGTTATCATATCTTACCTCTTGCACCTCAGGTATGTCTGTATAAAGTAGACCTGGACCTTGGAGACCTGGATCTTGGAGACCTGGACTCTGTGTCTGGAAAATTACAACAACATGTCAAAAATCCATTGGGTACATAGTTTACGTACAAAACTGAGGGATATGTTTTTTCGACGTCACGTTATCTCATGAATTAGCAGATGTGTATGCTGTCACGTTAAATCAAAAAATAACGTGATCATATCTTACCTCTTACACGTCCATTCGCTGTCGCCGCTGCTGTCTTCATCCAGATCAGTTTCAAGATCGTCAAAAATTAATTATCAGAGTCTGTATCGATAATTAACTCTGTAGCTTCTGCTGCTGAATATCTCCTACAGTTCAAGAGCTTTTATCTCTTATATTTAATTTATTTATTTATTTATTGTTTATCTATACCGCTAATGTTTACATTCAGACAAACTCATAGACTGATCGAACTCCACCCTTGGGAAAATAAGAACAAAGAAGATGTCTTGACATTGTAGTGGAAATTGTCCTTTGTGAGGTAGAGCGTTGCTAAATCTCAGAAGAACTTCAAACTTCAGCGTTTGAATCAGATCTCTTTAATGACACTCAGCGTGGAGAGAAGTCCGAGACGTTCTCTGTCGAACTCTCACATTTCAAATCCTTAAAGACAGAGAGAAGGTTACCTTCAGTGACAAATAGTAGTAAAACATTATCTTTACATAACAATGATTATCTGATGTTGATGTATCCTGTCCTTCTGGAGACAGTGACTCTTTGATGTAGCAGCTGGGATAATAAAATGTCATCTTCGTTCATATGGTAGACCTCATGTGGAGGATGGGCCCTCCTGTGGCTCTCTGACACCTCTGTTCTCACAGACCAGAGCGCCCCCTATCGGAAAACACCAAATGACGGCAAATCTTGTCAATGGTGGGGAATGAGTAAAAGGAAAGAGGATCGTAATTGATCTTTCGTGCCAGATCATTTAGTGGAAATAACAGGGATTTCAAAAAAATATTTTGTGTCAGGAGATATTCCTAAATCTCTGTAGTAGAGAGAAAAGACAGGGAAAACTTTCAGGTCTGACATTTGCACAAGGAAATCATCCACGTCGAGAGAGGTTTTATGGATTATGCCACCCCTTGTAATGTCCTTAATCCTATTATCTGATCTAATGGCAACTGCTAATGGTTCAACTGCAAAGTCAAACAAAAGGGCGACAGGCAGCAGCTCTGCCTGGTACCCTAATGCAGCATAAACCATTCAGAGCCACCGTGAGTGCAGAATATAAAATGTTTATCCAGTTGCAAAAACATCAGGCTCAAATTCAAACTTTTCCCATGCAGCAAAACGATTGTTCCATTCGATCCAGTTGAACGCCTTGTTAGTGTCAAAACTTAGGACAGCCTCAAAACCAGGACAGCCTCAAAACCAGGACAGTCTCAAAACATAGAACAGCCTCAAAACCAGGACAGCCTCAAAACCAGGACAGCCTCAAAACCAGGACAGTCTCAAAACATAGAACAGCCTCAAAACCAGGACAGCCTCAAAACCAGGACAGTCTCAAAACATAGGACAGCCTCAAAACCAGGACAGCCTCAAAACCAGGACAGTCTCAAAACATAGGACAGCCTCAAAACATAGGACAGCCTCAAAACCAGGACAGCCTCAAAACCAGGACAGCCTCAAAACTTAGGACAGCCTCAAAACCAGGACAGCCTCAAAACCAGGACAGCCTCAAAACTTAGGACAGCCTCAAAACCAGGACAGCCTCAAAACCAGGACAGCCTCAAAACTTAGGACAGCCTCAAAACCAGGACAGCCTCAAAACCAGGACAGCCTCAAAACTTAGGACAGCCTCAAAACCAGGACAGCCTCAAAACTTAGGACAGCCTCAAAACCAGGACAGCCTCAAAACCAGGACAGCCTCAAAACTTAGGACAGCCTCAAAACTTAGGACAGTCTCAAAACCAGGACAGCCTCAAAACCAGGACAGCCTCAAAACCAGGACAGCCTCAAAACTTAGGACAGCCTCAAAACTTAGGACAGCCTCAAAACCAGGACAGCCTCAAAACTTAGGACAGCCTCAAAACCAGGACAGCCTCAAAACCAGGACAGCCTCAAAACTTAGGACAGCCTCAAAACTTAGGACAGTCTCAAAACCAGGACAGCCTCAAAACCAGGACAGCCTCAAAACCAGGACAGCCTCAAAACCAGGACAGCCTCAGGTTGTACTGGAGAGCTGGGGGACATTAAAAGATTAAACAACCTCTGTACATTAAAAACAGACTGATGTCTAGATATAAAGCCTGTATGGTCCTCGTGTGATTGAGTACATGTGACGAATCACAGGGATCACACACCAACCAGTTTCCGTAGTGTAGTGGTTATCATGTTCACCTCACATGCGAAAGTCCCCGGTCCGAAACCAGGCGGAAACTAAGAGTTCCTCCTGAGGATTTATCGCTCACTCAACTCTGTCCAAACATCACATGCCGTGTTGACCTTAAGCACAGTGAACATATTGGACTGGAATTGGTTGATGAAGGCAAAAGCCAGGAACCGGAAACTTCACTCACCCCGTCCATTTCCAGTGGTTATGTCCAATTCAGCTGCAGTGTATTTCCTAAATAAATAAATAAATAAATCTTTTCATTTCCTTTTGTGTTCATCCTGAAAGTGGCCATATTGTCAGCTGTGCAGAAAGATGTGGTGTTGTTGCTGCTTCCTAGTTTTCTTGTTCTTGGTGGATGACCATCAGTGGGTAGAAAAGTCAACTCTGAATAACCAGTTATTCAGCATTAAAAGCGTTGGAGTTCAGAAAGCAGGTCAACTACATCAGAAATGACCAGAAGAAGTCTTTTGTCAGTTTCCGTAGTGTAGTGGTTATATATTCACATAACACGCACAAGGCCACCGGTACAAAACCAGGTCGAGGTAGGATGCTGAAGTCTTCGGTCTTTACTTTGCTGGACACGTCCGTATGAACGTTGAATCCTCACAAAGAGAATCCCTTACCAAGGAAAAAAAAACACTAAAACACTCCCTTGCTGACTACCTTACCTCTTTCACGTTTCAACTCACCTCCATCACCACCGATAACAAAGATATGAAAGAAACTATTTTTGACCTTTAAGCATGGAGTATGAGGGACAACTTCACAGGCATCCAGGAACGAACCACAGATGACCCCGAAAGAGAAGTTAAAGATTTCATGGCAAAACAACTCTTACTTCCATCTCGTTCACCATCTTGGACTGAAAAACACTACTATTAGACCCCGACCAATCATCGCCAAGTTCAAACATTTTAAACAGAAGGACAGGGCAGGCAGCTGGAAGGACTTCGGACTGACTGATCAATTCCCCAAAGAAGTCATGGATATTTGCAAGCAACTTCTCCCTTTCGAAAACTAATGTTCAAAGAAGGAACAAGTTATCTCAGTGGACCAGCTTCACATTGACAGACTACTGCATTATGGACTTTACCCCTGGCTGAACTCGTGTTCCATGGGTGATTTTGGTCTTGGCGATAGTTGGTGTTTGTAGCAGCCAACTGCAAAAGACTATTATTAATTTTTTCACCAGTCCATCACTCATACTGGTGTTTCATTGTTGCGGGCACGCACCTGATGATTTCAGTGATTCTTAATCACTGACATACACAAGGTGGTGAGAATAGAATTGGCTGGTCTACACGTTTCTTAAGTCCGACTGTGATTTTGTATATGCGGAGAGTAAGGACATTTCTATGCACACATGAGTGAATGAGGCCCAGTGTCTGCTCATCTCCTGCTGGAAGACTCAAGTAGAGTCCCCCCTCTACATAAAGTGACTGACAGGAAGCACACTTTCACTCTCCGTTCCCGGCAGGTGTGTGCTGGTGCCCAGGTGTCTGGATATGACTGGGAGGTGAGGTGGCTGCACATTAGCTTATCTAGGAGTCCCAGGCTCTGTCCTCGAATGCCAACCCTCACACCACCTCTAATGACATGCAAATCTTCTGCCGGGTCTGCAGGAAGGGCTTGCATCCAACCACGGATGTTTTTTGTTGTTGCTAATTGGACTTGTACATTAAATTGGCCTTTTTTTGGTTAAATAGACTCCTAATGATGTCAAAAAGGCTGGAGGAGCTGTTGAGCTGGTGTTTCATGACTTTAACATTTCTTGCCTCATTTTACATACAATCTTTGACATCGGTCTGTGATCCAGGCTGATAAAACAGGTGTACTCTAAGTACATAAATGTCTCCTTTCCTTAAGGTGTTTTCTTCTTCATGTGTCTCTGTATCTCTATTTATTCTTTCTTGCATTCTGGTGACATTCAGAGGGATGACCTTATTGGTGATAAGAAATCCAACGTTGTGATATTCATTACAAGTGATGGGACCTTCAGTCAAGAATCACAAAGGATAACCTTTTCCACATTACAGCAGGATCTCCTGCAGGCTTCTTACTCTCAGTGCTGTCTGTTCCGAAGGGATTATCATATTATTATGTAAACGTGGATGAAGTCTAAGAGGCTTCACCTTCTGGTTTCTGAAGCTCTAACCTATTGCATGGCATCCCTTACTCATTTTCAACCTATCATTTAAATACTCACAGCCTTAGTTTCTTGGATGCCCCTCCACCACCAAATCACCGCCTATCTTCACAGAATCATCCATCAAGTCTTCACCAATCCGGTCTCATCAAGTCATCGGCTTCACCATCACCACCGGGGGGGGTTTATTCTGTCCGTGCTCATTCTCCAAACACGTCAAGCACTTCATAGAGTCCAAGCACCAAAGTATTTCTGTCAAGTCTCATTTCCATGTTATCCTCTGTAATAAGTAATGTAGTGACGATCTCGGCTGACCTGGTTCTACTGAAGTTCTACTGTTCTTTCATGATCCACCCGTTCACTCCCTTCCCAAGGCCAAAGAGAATCATCCATGAGAGCAGCGGTGTTGTCGAGGCTCAGGACAGAAAACACACTTTTTTTCTCCATCCTGCACGTCGAGAGAGAGAGAGAGAGAGAGAGAGAGAGAGAGAGAGAGAGAGAGAGAGAGAGAGAGAGAGAGAGAGAGAGTGCAAGAGATCCCAGCAATCACAGACACATTTGAGGCTCAGTGGTCTTCAGTTGTCTCTCAACAGAAAGGTCAGGTGTTTGATCTCCAGCTCCTGCGGCCACATGTCCAGTCACTGAACAGGTGTATCATCCTGTCACTTCATCAGGTGCATTATTACACAGCATGACTTTTACCCTCTCTCATGATTACACAGTATATGTTGAGAAATCAGCTAATTTAAGCAGTAATACTTGAAATATATAAATTATTTAAAACTCAGGGAAAAGACTTCAAACAGCATTACTCCATTTCCTCATAAACACTTTAAGTAACTCCAGTTTTACGGCTTTCATCTTTAAAAGCTTTCATGGGACATTAAACCAGAGCAGCCGATGGAGCGAGAAATGCTGACTCCAGGGATATGACAGGAGGCTACAAGCAGCGGCGACGTATCCAAGATTGAAGCAGTAATTCTGTTTTATTCGCTTGGCTTGGGGCTCATTGATTAAATCATTATCACAACATTGATCCATGGAGATCACAGAAACAACCAGCACAGCAGTTGTGGTGGCTCTGCTGTAACTATGGCTGCGATCAAATCGAATCAAAGGGAGGCTGTAATGGTATTGAACTGACTTATATGAGCTTTATGTTTGGGATTGGAAACTAATGATTCTGCCATTTCAGTTTAAACCAAAGGTTACAGTGACAACACCGGGGGGTCAAGCGCTCCATGTGACCTTCATCTAGCACTTCAGGCTGCTAATGCTTGAACTATGAAGGCACACGTTCTTCATTTTAAAATAAAATAAAGGTGTTCTAAGTTCATTTATATAAAAGCAATATATGAAATTGTTCCAAAACAGTTGTGACTTCATCAGATCGTATCTGTGTGTGTGTGTGTGTGTTGTTTGATTCAGAAACCCCTCTCCTCAACGCTGCTCTGCGTTTACGTCATTAACATCCTTCCATACCTGAGTACACTTGTGCATGAACACAGTCTGACACAGCAGGTGGCAGTATTTATATTGTTGGTTTGTAAATCCCCCAAGAAGTACAAAAAGAAGTAACCATGGCGACCACCCGTGACAACACCACAGGGTCAAGTGAACCATTTGAGCTTAACGTAGCACATCAGGCTACTACGTCTCTCAGGATCAATAAAGTATCTAGCTACGCATATATCTCAACTTCAGAAGCCGACATTCTTTGTTTAGAAAAAGAATAAAGATGTTTTGAGTTTATTCATATTAAAGTGATATATGGTATAGCCGTGGTGGTAGCCATAGTCCATCTAAGTGAAGCTAACTGTACATGTTTTTGTTCTGAGATGCACATCTAGCACGCAGCTCAGAGATGTGCTGATACTAGGCTTTGTGTAAAGATAGGAAGCGTTTAGAAAGACATTATATAGCAGTCCACTTCCTTACTGGAGCAGGGTCGTGTCCTGAGGAGCGTATGGGCCACCTCTTCAAGGGGACTCATGCACAGTTCCTGAGTACAGACCTTTGTGTTCATGCTGATCAAATGAACCAGACTTTGTGGTCAAACTGTATGGAAGTTTACATTTATGGCTTCCTCTAACTTTGTGTTGCACCCTAACAAACTCATTTTGGATTAAATAAAAACAGTTACAGATTAAAAGACAAATAATTAAAACAGTTGTCACTTCTGGGCCTCCGTACCTGTGTGGTGGTGACTGTGACTGCAGAGAGTCTCTCCTCTGGTGGGATTTTACTGTTCTGGTTTGTTTAACTTGATTGCACGTTTTATGGGTGGGAAGCTGGTGTGTTTCCTCCAGCCAATGACAGCGCACAGGTGAGTTTAGGAGTGAATACAGTTCAGTGATTGGACACGATTCAAACTTGCAAAGATGGCTGACATGGACCGAACAGCAAGGATGAGAAAATACAATCACAGTGAGGCGACTAGCTGGCAGGTGGATAACGCTTGTTGTTGTGTTTGCTTTCACTCGTGGATGTTTTTCTGCCTTCTGTAGGACAGGTGACAAACACCAGTCGTTAGCTTGCCGTGTAGCTACAGGCAGTAAACGTACACACTACGTCCTGCAGTGAGGGTGAGCTTCTGATGGTGATGAGCCCAGGAGGAGGGGCTTAGTTTCGAACATTTAGACTGACCCTCCTTTTAAGAAGGAGTGAGATATCATGTTCATTTGTTCTGCCAAGCTTTCCTTCTTTATAACATTTATACAACATTTAACATTTTCAAGAAAACAATTCAGACAAGAGGTAGACATTTATTTCAGGGTCTCTGAGAAAGCTTCCCCAGTCAGGGCATCATGCAGGATGAAGCTCCCTTTAGTCCAGAGACCATCAGAGTGCTTCCACTCCACCATCACACTGGAGCAGTTTAAAAAGCTCCTTTTCTTGAACTCACTCTCAAAGAACGGAACAAGGAAGAGTTTGACAGGAGCGGTAACAAACGACACAGCTGTGAGGACGAGTGACGGAAAGTTTACCATATCTCAAAGGTCACGGTGCATTTAACCGAGTGATGACGCGACTCAAAGTCCTCGCTGAGTGGAGTTCTTTCAGTTTCTCTGAAACTCCAGGTTGATCCTCTTTAGTAGAAAGGGCTGATTTTGTATCATCTTGACCCCACTTTTCTCTCCAGAAGAACAGAACAGCACACACTCGAACATCCTCTCATTACATTTAAATAAGAAAGACAAATAGACTTAGTTCTAATTTTACTTCAATGTATTTTATTATTTGTCTTACAATGTCACATGGAGGTTATAGAGTAACTCTATGTTAGCCGGTGTTTAAACCCTCCAGCACTGCTGTAAAGATGTCTACAGCCGGCTTCCAGTCGTCCAGCTGCTTCACCTCCTCCACCTCCTCCTGTCTGTCCAGGACCTTCTTCTTCTCTGTGAAGGGCACGCTGGAGGTAAAAGACAGAAACTGGTTTGTAAGTCTCCCCCGTCTTTTCATCTGTTTTCAAAAAAGTTTCAGTTTCAGGTTTAGACCAAGATGCACTGAAGACACCGAAGTGTCTCTCTGAAGTGTGACACTGACCTCACGAGGTGACTCACCGTGGAAAAACAAAGATTACAGTCAGCTTTAGACTCACCTTTGTTTGACAGAACGCTGGAGAGGGGTGGAGTTTCCTGCTTTGACATGTGGCGCCCTGAAGAGAAAGAAAAGTGCAGACTGAAGTTTTACAGACGTGGCTAATCATGAAAACACAATCTGACAGCAGAATCAGATGCAGAGGTCTTCTCCTTTACAAAGACAAGTGCTCCATCTGCTGGTACAACGTGTCCACTGCTGCAGAGGAGAGACACTGCAGTGATAGCAGTAGCATGGTTTGGGTTGAATTCCACTCAAATGTCGTCTTTAACATCTGTAAAGAACGAGCGACAGCAGTGGGAGAGCAGCCATGATTTCTCTCTGAAGGGTTTTAACGATTGTACTGAATTCTGATACTAAGAAATCATACAACCTCAATCAAACTGGAACCATCAGCCTGACATGACTGACCATGACCATTCATACACATTCACACACTGATGGTAGAGGCTGCTGCAGAGTAAAGAGTCCATCAGTATTAACTCATCCATTCATTCACATTCACACACTGATGGTAGAGGCTGCTGCAGAGTAAAGAGTCCATCAGTATTAACTCATCCATTCATTCACATTCACACACTGATGGTAGAGGCTGCTGCAGAGTAAAGAGTCCATCAGTATTAACTCATCCATTCATTCACATTCACACACTGATGGTAGAGGCTGCTGCAGAGTAAAGAGTCCATCAGTATTAACTCATCCATTCATTCACATTCACACACTGATGGTAGAGGCTGCTGCAGAGTAAAGAGTCCATCAGTATTAACTCATCATACATGTTCATTCACTGCTGATAAAGCAGCGGGAGCAACTTTGGGTTAAGTGTCTTGCTCAAGGACACATTGGACATGTGGCTGCAGGAGCTGGGGATCAAACCCTCGACCTTCCAGTTGAGAGACCGCTCTACCAGCTGGGCCACAGCCGCCCTTTGAATCCAGTCTCAGACTTTTACTGTGTCCAAAAGATGTTGGAAAAAAAACACGTAAAAAGGTTCTAACACGTGAAGGAGGTTGTTTGTGGTGCTTTCAGGGTCTGACAAACATTTCATGAAAAAGACAGCTGATGTTCCCTTTTGAGGCCGTTTGAGCAGTGAAGCACTTTTGAATTAGGACTTCATATAAATACTGATAGTAGCTGGATAACATTGTGTTACTGAGCCTGCTATGTGGACAGTTTAACACAGCACAGTCAGTATATTTATATCTGTAAATATAGTTTATATGTTCAAGTCTCACTTGTTGCTGTTTCTCTCTTTCTATTTGATCTATTTCTATATTTTGTTTGTTGTGTTGAGGAGCATCAAGTTAGTTTCACCCTGGGATACATCCAGTATCTCTGATTCTCATCGTAACACAGCTCCATGAAAGCAGCTGTAACATGTGACTTTGAAACCTCCAAATAATGACTGAAGTCCATCCAGTGAAACCACTTTCTACAGGGACGTCTCTGCCGTGTCCACAGACCGCCTGCTCGCGTCATGTTCTGGGCTTTATTGTGCTTGTCCACGTGTGTGTGTTGTTTTGTTTCCCTGTCTGTCTGCTCCTCCTGTCTTTCCCTTCCCCTCTTAATCATCATTGGAGTCAGGTGTGTGTGCAGCTGACACAGTTCCAATCAGCGCTGCTCTGAAGCCTGCTCTGTCCCTTTATTGTTCATTCTCCAGCGGTTTGTACTCCTTGTGTCAGCGCTCTATCTCAGGAAGATTTTTGGATGTTCGTGTTTGTTCCTTGTGATTTTGACCCTCTCGTGTTTTTCCTCTCGTCAGCTCCCAAAACCAGCTCAACCTGCAACTCCATCTTCTTGTCGTTTGTTCGTCTGAATCTGGCTTCTCTTCACGCGTGTTGGAAATGGGAATCACATTTAGAGTCACATATTTATGGTTGCACATTTATTCACCGCCTGTCACTAGCTTGTTCTTATTATATGTATTGTTGCCTGCAGACGCTTGCAGAGTTAAATCCTGAAATCTCTCTGAGCCCTTCTTTGGTTTCTAACAACATCCGTCTCACTGCTTGTCAGAACATCTGTGTCATGACAGTCCACTCAGAAACCTTTGATGGGCGTCAAAGTGCACCAAACCTCATTCCTGCCTAATGTCGCTTGAATACATTTCCTTGAGTGAAAAGAACGCAAAGTCAACGTTGATGTCAAGTTTGAACCTAAAGCAGACCAACATAAGGCAGCTCCAGGCCGGGGGGTCACGCCTCAGGGGGGTCACGCCTCAGGGGGGTTACACCTCAGGGAGGTCACGCCTCAGGGAGGTCACACCTCAGGGAGGTCACGCCTCAGGGGGGTCACGCCTCAGGGGGGTCACACCTCAGGGAGGTCACGCCTCAGGGAGGTCACACCTCAGGGAGGTCACGCCTCAGGGGGGTCACGCCTCAGGGGGGTCACACCTCAGGGAGGTCACGCCTCAGGGAGGTCACACCTCAGGGAGGTCACACCTCAGGGAGGTCACGCCTCAGGGAGGTCACGCCTCAGGGGGGTCACGCCTCAGGGGGGTCACACCTCAGGGAGGTCACGCCTCAGGGAGGTCACGCCTCAGGGAGGTCACACCTCAGGGAGGTCACGCCTCAGGGAGGTCACGCCTCAGGGGGGTCACGCCTCAGGGGGGTCACGCCTGGGTTAAGGCTCCAGCTCCACTCGCTCAGGTTCTAGAAAAGATCTCGGTTTGAGCTGAAAGAAGTTTTTGTAAGGAAGTTGTGCCCACCCAGAGGTGCAGGGATGTGATGCTGAGCTGGACTTGTAGAAGTCTGGGCTGTACTCTGGGGAGTAGTACGGTCTGGACCCCTGAACTGCATGACGCGGGGCCTCCTGACCACCTGGAAACCATAGGTGCAGACAGAACTTGTCTTAGTGTATCTTAATGGACACATTATAGACAAAGTGTTTCACATACTCACCCTGCAGGGCTTCAGCGGGTGGACCGGGGGACTGTTGTACGCTGAGGGCTGAGGGCGGGCTGAGGCTCCGCCCATCCTGCTTCTTACACTCCATTCTCGATTCTGTACAGGACCACACACGTTTTTACTGAAGCAGAGAGCATACTGCACATACAGAGCTCCCGACCTCGCAGTGTTTAACAGTCAACACACACACTGCAGACACAATAGAACAGGTACCGGAGAAGGTACCGGAAGGCTCCTTCAGGAAAAGGCTGATCCCTGACGGTCCTGACCAGCCGGCCTGGCTGAGTCAGACCTGAGTGTGTTTTGTGTACTGTTGAATGTAACACACCTACTGAAAGGTCCACATAGATCAGATAACAGTTTAAACCTACAACACAAAGCTTTTAGAAACGGTCACTAAACCTGCTTTTTAAATGTTAAACTGAAGTGGATTCTGTAAAGAAACGATCCTTCACTTTTGTCTAATACAACTTAAAAGATCAATTCAAAGAATAAAGTCAAGCAGTTTGGAAAAAGTGTGTGTGTGTGTGTGTGTGTGTTCCTCTGTCAGTCCAAAGACATGCTGGTTTGTTCATGTGTGACTCTGAATGTGAGTGTGGCTAGTTGTCTGTCTTCTGTCAGACATCAGACTGATGTCTGTGAAGATATAGATGGAGGTTAAAAACAGCCTCTGGTTAAAAACTGACATGGAGTGAGGCTCCCTGACATCCTAACATCATGACATCATCCTGCAGTCAGTAATGGAGCTCAGCGTAAGTTCAGACAGGAAGACTGGTGTTATTCTTTCATTCATTCACCTCTTCATTAATTCTTAAACCACACCCCCTACTACCACCTGTATCTCTCTCTGGCAAGCAGGTGATCATGGGCATGTATCATCCTGGAATTAACCAACCAGACTCTGCCACGAACTTTCTCTACCAATCAATGGCTTGCTGTCAATAGTTTAAAAACTCTCTCTCTTCCAGTCATCCTGTAGCTGCAGGCATACGCCGCAATACGCTCTTCGTGCTGAATTTGCGGGCAGCGAGAGACGCTGCCTAAATCAGATTCAACTCAAAAGGAGAACGTCATCTCCACTCGAATGACCTCAGCCCCACGGCTGGCCACACGCAGGAGCAGGAAGCAACCTGATCATCCAAAATCTGTGAAGTTCGGTAATTACCTCAAAGCTGCATCATGTCTCTCACAGTCGCTTAAGTTTCATTTCTCAGTGACAGCATTCTCACTCAAAATACAGCCTGCTTCAAGAATAATGTTCATGCTGCATTTAATCCACGCAGCTGCTGGCCTCCGCTGCTCGGTGTCACAGGCAGAGAAAAATATCATGTTTTACAGCGGTCTCAGGCACATCCTTGTTAACTTTTATTTCGTAAGGAAGCGGGCATCATGGTTGGCACGACTAAGCTTGTTTATGTCACAATAACTTGAGAAAACACATAATGACAGTGTCGGGCTAATCCTTAAACCGTGGTTAACTAATCAAAACTGTTTATATGCGTTAATCGGTTCATTCACGACCCGGCTCCTTACGCAATTCACGTGTGTGACAGCGCAGGTGATCAGCCTGCATACTCAGGAATGCCCGGTTACAACGAGCTGCAGCCACAACGCATATTCCTTCCGTTTTTCTCATCAGCTGAGAAAGACTAGTTTCTTTTAATGTTAAAATTTCTCACGCAGTGTCACGTCATTCAGTCACTTGGCCCAATAAGTCATGTATGAAATTCTGCTAGATCGGCTGATCAATCTGCTCATCAGTTAATTGCTCAGCTTCACGTGCGTCGGGGCTCGTGGCATCAATTACAAATGCATTCCTCTCTCGTTTTAAACGATTTTCAATTATTTAAATAAACAGTCGGAGTAGTGAACTAATGGCATCTTAGCAGTAAGAATAATCATATGTTACACAATAAGCGTAATTCTCGTGAACCAAATTTCATGCTCTATTCCTTTTACCATTTAAACTCCGATCTGTCAGAAAAGCTCTTTAGAAGTCCCCTTTAATCCCTGCACAACGGGATTTGTCCTCAGATGTTAGACTTTTCGTTTACTCAGGGTGTTGTTAATTTATTTATAGCACGGATGCCAGTCATTCAAGAATATGTTTCCAGCATGAACAGGCTAGTAGTCCATTTTATTTTTTATTTTACTTATGCCTGTGTATATTCAACATATTGCTGTGTCTTTTCAACATTCATCAGATTTAGTCATACTAGGGCGGCATAAATACTTGTGAGGATTTGCATTATGACGTCTGGAATTAATTCATATTTAATCAATTATGAGTGATATGTTTGATCTAACAAGCCATACTTGGCATGATCATTTACCTCGTTGTCACCCAAATTAAATCTGATTTCAAGTTACGGAACATGTATTCGAATACATGTTGCTAAAGGAGGGTCAAACTTGACGCAGCTTGACTAGTTCATGCAAACACTATCAATTAGAATGGACTTGAATGGGATATGCTGAAATACTTCAAAACGTAAATGCAGATAAAATGTAAATGCCGACAAAGAAGTCTCTACAGACTTTCAAGTGCTTCGCTCAGAGGAAGGATGGTCACTCTAATCCACTAGATGTCGCCATCGGGCATTAGCATGAATCCAAAACAACTCAAACTGCATCGTCACATTAACAGGCTAGCGGTTGCGCCTGAGTAGGCTTATAGCCCCACTTTGCATAATTCTGTACATTACCATAATCTTAAATGTTATAAGACATTCAAATTCAATGGCGAGCGTAGTGTTTTTCTGTCTATAAATCTGCAGTTTAACAACTTCATGCACAAAGGGACTAGCGGCTGGGCAGCCCTCGAAAACCAAATGTAGATCCTGTAATTACAGCTCAGTCATCGTCAGAGTTAGCGGGACTCAGGCGTTGCTCTCTTGGAGGACAGCAAGACTAAGCGAGACAAGTACACAGGATATACTCGATCTCTGCTATATGCACTCTAAAAATGTTCTAATTCAGTCTTTAAACCAGGTAATGGCCAGATATCGCGGTAATTCAAAAAATAGTTGTGTTATGATTGAATGTCATTTCACTCCGGCAGTTGTCCGGCTGGCAGATAAACCTGTGAGAGCTCTCTCTAATTCAGCAATGAGTCTGCACAGAGTAGTTTACTACTGCTAAAGTATAAGTGATTTAGCATGCGCGTTGAACCTAATTTAGGTGGTGATGATAATCATAGATTAAAGCACATATGGAGTTCTCACTATATTGTCAGTCAATGAGGTGTGGCTAACCAGCCATATAGGATTCTGCTCATGGCTCCCAGCTCTGGCTTCTCCACACATACCATCCAGCAGCTCAATCGACCTGCATCACAATTATAAGAGTTGCAAGTACGAACAGTAGGTGGTCGTCAAGTTAAGGCACACTATTTGGCGCGTGGTCGGAAGCAACTTCCGCAGACCGATGAACTCATGCAAGAATATGTAATCCCGAAGTAAATCAGAAATCACTAACTTACTATTTAAGCAAAAGGTACTTTAGCCCCTTCATACTAGTCATGGTAATTTGACCTCATTCAGCGGGTCGCATTACAATCGCGTCTCTCTAACATCAATTCCAGCGGGCTGTGTCTACTCATAAAGTCAATGCTAAACCTTCATCTTATTTCAGTGCATCCCTCTAGGTTTTGGGGGGAACTACACTCTGCATCGGCATGGTTGTCTACAGGCCATTTACATTTTAGGTTAATCAGAACACAAATCTGATGACTCGGTGGCTCTGCACATTATGAAAATTCTGTCTCAGTCAAATCTGTCTCAGCTTCAGCATGGACTGCAGATTTGTAAACTGTTATTAATCCAAGTAAACGCTTGTTGATGAACTCGTCTGTTTTGTCATAAATCAGGTTACAACTATTCAGTTGTAAAATGCATCCTAATCGTTCAGTCGCAACGAGAACTCAGTCATCATGGCAGCAGGACGGTCATTCATTGCTATAAGTCATGTCCAATACAATCCTAATCATCCATCATAAAACTGAAATTCCATATCTTGGTCTTCAATTCGTTCAGACCTTCCTGGACCTGCAAACTTCGTCAGCAGTTACATGTGTACCAAGGATGCTGCTAATAATGCTAACATGGTTTGCTTTTTGCAGCATCTCAACCTGGTCATCACAGGTTCCTGAGCATCAAGATTCGACTCCTATTTTTATGCATCTTGTATTTCTTTATTCTACATCATTAACGATTACAAATGTTTCATAATCACTTCTTCATGACTTTAACATTCTACAGCTATTTTTCCACGCGTGTTGCCATGGTAGCACCTAAAAGAATTTCTGAGTAGGCTGCCTCGCTCATGAAGCTCTGGTTAGCTTGCTTGCGCTGGCTGATTGAATCACATTGCACCAAGGTCATCTAAACTTATTTCATACCGGCAACGCGTTACATCAATCACGAGCCATAAATAAGTTGAGTTCATGGCTATTCAGCTAATTCCATTTAGAATAGTCAGCTCCACATCAGCAGTCAATCCAGGTGTTCTTTTCTCCTCGACAACTCGGATGATGATCTTCCAGTCCTATATTCGTCCAGGTATCTGGCGGTTCGGTAAGCCAAAGATGACTAAAGCGCTATCAAATGGTAAGAAAACATATAACTGGTGGTGGTGTAATTCATGATGTTTTATAAGGTTAAGTCTAACTTCCTTCTAAATCACAGGCGTCACGTTTACAGTCTTCATTCTTCTCACAGTCATGCTGGCCACGTGTCGGGTCTAACGGATTCAATACACGCCGGGCCAGATGGCTACTATGTCAGACCATTAGAGAGTCATGCCAGGCCACATGTCTGCGGTCCCAAACCTAACATGCCGGGCCACATGACCACAGGGCAGCTTAGTAGTCATGCTGGCCACGTATCGGGTCTCGGCAGACCCCGGATACGCCGGGCCAGATGGCTACAGGGTAGGCTTAAGAGTCATGCCGGGCCACACGTCAGCGGTCGCCGAACCCTACGTGCCGGGCCACATGACTAAGGGCGGCTAGCAGTCTTCTAGGCCACGTGTCGGTCAAACGGACCTAGATGCGCAGGTCGGTTGGCGGCTGGTCAGTCCTCGTTTTCGTGCCGGACAACATGTCAGCGGTCGCTGAACCCTACATGCAGGTCACACGATTACAGGGCAGATTAGCAGTCATGCTGGCCACGTGTCGGGTCTGTCAGATCCATTACACGCCGGGCCAGATGGCTATAGGTCAGGTACAGTAGTCGTGCCGGGCTACTTGTCTGCGGCCGGCGAGCCCAACATGCGTGCCACACGACTATAGGGCAGCTTAAAAGGATCATGCAAAGCCACGTCAGGTGAGAACCTAGACTGGCGCATGATCAGGTAAGTCACCATACAATAACTACACTGGGTGAATACTCTCTGATCGTATTTAACAATTAATCAATGTTCATCATCTAACTCATAAATGTTTCCCACAGACTCCAGGCAGCCATAAGGTAAAACCTATAATGATTCTACCTTTGTCTTTCTCACTTTATTTTGGGGGGCATCCTATCCTGCGTCGGCCTCACTACCCCTCGGAGCTCATGAAGTCGTCATGACGGAGTCTAGCCCCCAAAAGACTTTGCACATTTCATTCTACAATTGTTGCACATTTCATTGTAATAAATAATTGTTCATTCTTAATTAAGTCTCTCCTGATTGAAATGGAGCTCAGCGTAAGTTCAGACAGGAAGACTGGTGTTATTCTTTCATTCATTCACCTCTTCATTAATTCTTAAACCACACCCCCTACTACCACCTGTATCTCTCTCTGGCAAGCAGGTGATCATGGGCATGTATCATCCTGGAATTAACCAACCAGACTCTGCCACGAACTTTCTCTACCAATCAATGGCTTGCTGTCAATAGTTTAAAAACTCTCTCTCTTCCAGTCATCCTGTAGCTGCAGGCATACGCCGCAACCCTCCTCCACCCCAGTCACCTCCTTCCAGCTCAGCAGAGTCCAGGCCCCGGCTGAAACCCACTCCTCTTCTCAGCCTCCATCCTTTTCACCACCACCAGTGTCTAGACTCCACAGGGGGGCATCCTATCCTGCGTCGGCCTCACTACCCCTCGGAGCTCATGAAGTCGTCATGACGGAGTCTAGCCCCCAAAAGACTTTGCACATTTCATTCTACAATTGTTGCACATTTCATTGTAATAAATAATTGTTCATTCTTAATTAAGTCTCTCCTGATTGAACTGATGTAAACACACACTGCAACACACACAACAGCAAACCCCTCGACTCAGCAACCTCACTGAACTAACCAAGGTCCAGCATCTCCAACATTGATCCTAGTTTGAGCAGCTTTCTGCTGCTGGAGCTTATTAGAAACATGCAGAGGCTTTTTAGCTTGGGTACAATCACTTCTATCTGAAGCAGTTCCACAGCCCGCTTCCATCGCTGCAACACCTGTTCACCTGATAACTGCTCTCATATCTGGCAAACCCAGGGGCGTCCAAAACGGCCTTCAAAGCCCCGCCTACCTTCTCTGGTCCAATCAAATCCAGAGCATTCAGGAGCAGAATCTGAAGTTAGAAGGAGGACATACTGGCTGCTGGATTGTTGTCAGAGAAACAACATCTCAATAACTGTGACTGTCCAGAGTTAAGCTCAGACACTAACTTAAATACATCAACACAAAGTATGTAGAGAAAAATACAGAACAATGATACATTGTGTGTGTGTGAGTCCGTCCGTCTGTCGCTTCTCATATCACCACATGCATTGGGGAAAGAAAAACACAAACCCAGCACAGTCAGGTTGAATAATAATAATAATAATAATAATAGCAGCTGTGTTTTTAATGTAATCTCTTTAATGTACTGACAAATAATAATAATGTAATTCAATGTTTTCTGTTATGTATCTGTTCATGAACATCTCAGTTTGTAATGAAGTTTGCTGGCTCACAGTAAAAAGGTTCAGAGGTCTGAACAGAGCGTTGACTCAAACACAGTGTGCCTGCTGGATTATGATGATCCACTCCTGACCCACGGTGAAACATATCAGTTATGATTATTCATAAGAATATTCAGTTCAGTTTGATTTCTTTCTCTTTTTAAGCTTCAGTTTGATTGTATTTGTCTCTTGTATTGTTGATCACAACACAAATATCTCACATATCCCGTGGTCCACATCAAATTCAACTAAATCACACCTAAAAGTTAATCCCAACCACAACTTCAAACAACTACATTTAATATGAGGATCAGCCTCATCACATATAAGATGACGTTGACTTTTCACTGCAGGTCATAAAGGAACAAAAACAGCTGATAATAACTTTATAATTATTCTGCCAACATTACTTACCGTGTTGTGTGTTCACTGAATGTTTTTAAAAAACCGTCTCTTACTCATGACTCAGCGCTCCATGTTTCATATTTTATACACTTCAATATAAAAATATTGCTTTAAAGAGGACACAAATAGCGCTGCAGCTTCATCAGTCAGAAGCAGCACCCTATGTTGCCACACACTGTTGCTAGGCGACAAGGTTCACGCGTCAAGGTGCGTAGAAGTAGGAATTTAAAGATCCGGTTCTATCTGAGATTTCAAAATAAAACTACGAGTGATATATTTTTTGTTGTACCAAACATGGCAGTATCTCAATGACTGTTAGCTTAACGCGCCAGCTAAAAAAAGGATTTGTTTCAAGCTGTGTCTTCTCATAAAGAGTATAAAACAGTCATAAAAGGCAGGTTTTTGATTATTCTGAAAATCATTCAGGTTTATCTGATAACTTCTCAGGACTCCTTAATAGTGAGTCTCGTGACGCTCTTTGCTTGGATCACTGATGTGTCACCTACATCAGGTTTTCTTTAAAGGGCTCGTAGGCTTTCATTATGTTTTATTTGCCTCTGGATAGCCCTGTGTGTTTCTCACTTTAACACTCCATTTAAATTCACTTCATCTTCAATATCATTAAAGGCCCTAACCCTTTGTACAAAAGTGTATTATTTATTGTTGTTTATTGTTGTTGTTTATTATTAGCATAGGGGGGATTCAGAGATGTTTAGACAGTTTTACACACAGCGTTACATGTCAGCAGTTGTCAGTAAATGTCAGGAGAAAAGAAGGTGTGTAGGCCTATCACATTACAAGAAGGTGTCAACCAGTTCAAACCAGTCATTTTTTGATTAAATGTGAGCAATTGGGACACAGCATTTCATTCTGGATTAAGGCCAATGTGAGCACATTATTGATTATCATTGATTAAGTTTAAAAATGCCTGAAATTAAAACGTAGTTAAACAGACTTTACAAAATTTAAAGTTATATTGTATTAGTTTAAATTGGACAAGCCGGACATGCAATAGGAAACGTTATCATCCCCTTGGGGAAATGTGTCTGGGACTCAAATATTACGTTTTTCTTTTTTGCTAGCTACAAAATGCGAATAATTATGGAAGTAAATCATACATAATCACAATCATCATCATAAATAATCATCCTCCAGCCAGTCTGAACACATTTCTGATCAGGGCTCAGCTCACATGAAGGATTTAGGAACCACTCATCTGAAGCAGGCAGAGCACATCCTTGATTTCTAAAGCCTTGATGCTGTCCCATCCACCCAAACACAAACTCTGTACAAAAAGAAAAACTATTCAAGTTTCACTCAAACGGTTTTAATATGAGCCATGACAGCTGTATGAATTAATATCGAAGTTCCTCACATCATGCATTAACAATGTTTGATGCTTGCCCCGCCCACATGCGTGACGTCACAACAATAAGGGCATGTGTAACTTTGTTATTAAAGCTATGACTGCTGGGCTCATTCATGAGTTCATCACATATCCATGCACGTGTGTCTGTGTACACACTGTGTGAATGGAGCATGTTGGCTGAACTCTGGTTTCTGGTGTCATGTTATCCTGCTTCCTCGACAGGTGATTGTTGATTTCATTCATCTTTTTTTCTTGCTCTTGAGAAAAACAAAAAAAAACCAACATGCAATTAATTAGAGCCCCAGATGAGGGCGCCAGACCCACACTTATGATCCCGAGCTTCACTGAACGCATCAGGAGAATGATCCGTTTCTTTGAAATCATCTCAGAAAAATGTCTATTCGTCAGTAATCCACTGAATCTAAAGAACCCCTCTCTGTCCCACCACTGTTGAAAAGCAATCACGTGATCCAGACAGAGAAGTCACAACATTATAACAACACTTTGTTGTCACTAGAGGATACTCACTCACACACACACACACACACACACACACAACAATGCGCTTGCTCCAAACGTTTCAAATAATTAGTCTTCAAATGATCCACATCACAGCATCACAAGTGCACAGTCAACCTTGACACAAAGTTCCTGTGAAACTAAAGATATCACAGCACGCGCACTTACACACAAACAGCTGCACGCACACACAGACACACACACACACACACACACTCGCGCGCACACGAAAACTGGCTGCTGCTCTTTTAAATCCACCTGTTCACGCGCCTTCCTGCGCTCCCTGCTCGCTGCTGATAGGTTTGTCAAGGAGAGAAAAACAGCATTTACGAATGCCTTGTGCATTACTTGGTGAGGGGCTTCACTCAGCATGAGCACACAGCAGTGCTCTTTCTGGCGCTGCTGCTGAATGGATTACTTCAAAATTCCCCTCTCCTGGATGCTTTTGCGCAAAAACTCCTCGTGATCATTCCCGCTCATCCCTGGGAAGAGCGCTTCCTCTGTGTGCTCATTTGTCTGCTCAAACAACGCGGTGGACACAGAGCGCTGACCATGACGAGTGCACTGATTTGAGACCAGCCTCCACTTCAGAGTATCATCGCCGCTGCTCAGGGTGGACGCACAGTTTGTCATCTTGAGCGTTTCCTGCAACAATTTGTTGCAAAAATAGTGAGGGGCGAAGTCATGGTGCCGGTACCGCATCGGCTTGTCATGGCACCGTGAGAACTTTCTTCCTGACTTCCCCCTTCCCCCCTCTTTTTTCTTTTAGATGTTTTTCTGCAGGATCGTATTTTTTTGGGAAATAACCAGCCGTTTCCCCTTTCAACTATGTTCACGTTTGCTGCCTTCTGCTACATGCTGTCTCTGGTCCTCTGTGTGTCCCTGATCTTCTTTGCAATATGGCACGTAAGTACCGCGTAGGAAAGGTGTATTTAGAGTGTCTGTGTGTGATGTTTAAAAACCAGCGATGTGCTGATCATCGGGGATGTGAGCATTTCTGATGGGCAGGTGTAATAACTGTGGGTTATAATGCTGGATTGCACAAAGCCCCACGCTTCTCTTTGTCAAATGTTTCATTTTTTACAGCTCCCCCACTCACCTTCCCTCCTTGGTTTACATTGTCCTCCCCACCACAGGTGCACACCTCTCCTAGTGCTCCATCATCCAACGTGTCACCACTTGCTCTCTATGTCTCCAGTCTTTCATTTCATGCAGCTGCTCTGCATGATCATGCAGTTTGATGTGCAGAAACGCCTGCAACCCTGTGCAGCAAACCAGATCAATTAAAGCGCCTTGCTTCCAGATCAATTAGGAAATCTTGTAGAGTGTAATCTCCCCTCTCTCATCTTCCCGCTCTGGACCCTCTGCCTTTAATCAAGGCTCAGCTCTGCTACACACCACTGCCAATATGACTGACTGCATTATGGCATTTGAATAATCTAATTATTTGCTCCCAGAGCAACATCTCCATCATGCAGGGCCTTATGTAAAGACAGATTTGGGTCAGGTTCTTCAGCCTATTGCCCCCAGACTGTCTTTTTGCATAGAAACAGCAGCAGACCTGATGCACTTGGGATGACTGATCCTCTGGCAATTACAGCTAACAGTTGGCTGGTCTGTCTGTCTGACTGACAGTGACCTGTGTGTCTGCTCTCAGAGTCATGACACAATGATGATACAGTAACTTCCTGTAAAGGAAGCGTATCTCCATACTTCCAGATTCATAAGAGGAGGACCCACACAACAGCATCTCCTTCAGTTTTCTCTGAGATGTAAATTCAGCACTGATCACAATAGAAAACATGATTCTGTAGCTTCAGCGATAATCCACATCGCATCAGGCTTTTACTGCGTTCTGCTTAAGACAGCAAAAACAGTAGAGATGCCTCCTCCACTCATTCCTATTCAGTGACACACAGACATGCAACATAATAAGCTGGGGCTCCATATTGCACAGGAGCATAATTGGGAAGAGGCTCAGAGGTGGGAATATGTGGAGCTGTGGAAGCGTTAAGCAGAACCAAGATGGCACATTACCGTCAGCCACCTGCCTAATGTTGCCTGTTACTCTTTTGACTTTAGCTGCTCTGGCAGGATTCCCTCTCTGCAGACTCAAATGCCTGAATTTACAGAAGCTTTTCAACAAAATTGCAACGCATGTTTCGATGTTTTTAGACGTTTCTTTGCAATTGCAGTAAAAAGCGAAAATTGTGACAGTTTACATTTTTTTAAAGTAAGAGATTATTATTAAAATACTTACTTACACCCACGTCGATGTGATTGATTGATGCGTATAAGTTACATATTCCTCTGCCTCACACAGTGACATCTCTCTCATACACACACACACACACACACACACACACACACACACACACACACTTCTCTTTCTCTGGTTTCAGTACACATTCAAATTCAAATGTATATTTAGTCTTAAGCTTTTAAACCACTTTAAACGTTTTTATTTTTTATATACTTTATTAATCCGTGAGGGAAAACTCTGCTTCTCACTCTGTTATTTACAGACATGCTTCTCCCACACTCAGGCCTGAATCACACACATGCACAAGCAGCACCTGTGGACATGCATTAATGGAGAGATGTCAGAGTGCGGCGGCTGCCCCCACTGGAAGTGCCCCCTGAGTTTGCAGGGGTTCTGTGCCTTGCTCAAGAGCACCTCAACAGTGCTAGAGAAGTGGTCTGGCATCTCTCCAGCTACCAGACCAACTATCATATTTTGGTCTACATCGGGACTTGAACCGGCGACCCTCCGGTCATGTTTAATTATTTCACTGGCCTTGCTTCCCTGAGTGCTTGCAGTGATCTGGATGCAGCAGTCACTGTGGTTTGTCCTGGATGGATGAGTTAATACTGATGGACTCTTTACTCTGCAGCAGCCTCTACCATCAGTGTGTGAATGTGTATGAATGGATGAGTTAATACTGATGGACTCTTTACTCTGCAGCAGCCTCTACCATCAGTGTGTGAATGTGTATGAATGGATGAGTTAATACTGATGGACTCTTTACTCTGCAGCAGCCTCTACCATCAGTGTGTGAATGTGTATGAATGGTCATGGTCAGTCATGTCAGGCTGATGGTTCCAGTTTGATTGAGGTTGTATGATTTCTTAGTATCAGAATTCAGTACAATCGTTAAAACCCTTCAGAGAGAAATCATGGCTGCTCTCCCACTGCTGTCGCTCGTTCTTTACAGATGTTAAAGACGATTGTAGTTCTTGCAAATCGAGACACTTGAGTGGAATTAATTAAAGTAACATCTGTTATAGTTTTTTACATCAAATGAGCATCATGTGGTCGCCGGATCAAAACCACCTGAAGTCCATTTTCCTATTTAGTATTGGTTTTATCTTCACTACTTCC
>NC_136691.1:24565238-24582738 GCF_947650265.1 Symphodus melops
CCAGTCTGAGCCTGCCTGAGGAATCCTCCACCATTATATGCACGCTCCCTCATGGCCCTTAAGTGTCATTAAAGCTGGAGTGAGTCTCAGAGACCTCAGACGCCCCTCTGACAGAGCCAGAGGACTCACAGTGCTTCACATATGATATAGAGCTGAGTGCTGGCATTGAGGCAGGGCAGGACCTCACACATCATTGTTCTTTTTGTTCAGGCAGTTTGGCTGTTGTATGGTGGCCCTGAATCTAAATATTTCACCTGCTGCAAAATAGATTTGACAAAATCCAAGGCCTCAGCAACAGTTATTTCTGTTTACTTTAGGGAACTGTAGTGTTCACTTACCCTGCTCAAAGAACTGTGACCAACAGTGTGTGTGTGTGTGTGTGTGTGTTACAGACAGATTTTTACATTTTGTATTACTATGTATGTATATATATTTATCTCAGGAGGGCAATAATGTCAGGTCTGCGAGGACGTGGACAGATGTTTGGATACTGAACCATGTGGCTATGTTTGAAGCAGAGAGACATGTTGACAGAGAGACAGTAAAGAGACTGCTTCTAGAACAAATCGGAGGTTTACTTAGCGCACTTATCATTCAGCACGGTCACACCTGTACCATCTGTGTCGTGCAGCCTCGATGGTTTGACGAGTGTGACTGCTCTGTTTATGCTCAGGCACGTTGTACACGAGCACAAGCAAGTGGGCACAAGACACTGGCAGCCTTTATGATGGAGGAATCCAAAGGTGGAGAGTATTATCTGACTAAAATCACTCAAAAGAAGCCACAATCATGCTCAGAGTACGGCAATGGACATTTGCATGTTATGCTATCAGGTAAGGATCACTCTATAGCCATTCTTTTATGAACTCAAGTTCCTCTTCCATCTTCTGGTCACAGTTCTTCCAGCAGGGCAGTGAACAGAGTTCCCCATCTCTTAAAGAAGGTTGAAGTTTTGATTCAAACTTAAACTTAAAAAATCTCCAAAAAACAACAGAAATAAATAACATTTTAAATTAAAATAATCAATATGGCCAATATATGAAACATTTATTTTTACTACACTTTTTTGAGCACCTAATAAACCTAAAAATCACACCTGGCACAGTAGACTTTGAACTCTTCACATGTCCCTCTATCAGTAGACGAACTCTTAACAACAATGACACATGCTGTCATAAAAAGACTGCTGGCATTAGTGATGTCTTTGGTCTGTTCAGAATGACTAACATCAGTCTGTTCAAATGTTAAAGAGACTCGTGTTTGCTCCACGCTCTCGTCTCTCCTGTCATCTTTACCTGCTGACTTTTTAGGCTCTTTAATAAGTCGGACGTGTTGCTATATGCTCTAGTCCATTCACCATCCATACATCTACATCTCAAACATTAGGTTTGTAAAAAGTCCCCACAGGCTGTGTTTTTTAGCTCTGGCAGGCAGAGCTGCTTTTCAATAGAAATCTAATTCAGCATTTTTAGCTGACTCTCCTTTCTTTTGTCGCTGTGCTCACTGCACGCTCAACAGTTCAACGTTTGAAACAGTGCACTCTTCAATGTCACCTGCCCCTTACTGACTAAGTATTCAGCATTAAGGCGGGGCGGGACTTCTGATATCAGCTTTGTCAACAACAGTGGCGGAGGAGACGCGAGTGTGACTCAGCTCTTTGAGGGCTCCAGCTGTAGAGCTGCTGCAGATGTCAGGAAGTTCCTCCTTTACATCGTTTTCATGTCTTCTTTAGGATAAAGCTCATTCTTAGCACACAGAGCTAAAACACAGCTGACAGACATTATTGAGGAAAGCAGAAGTTAACTTTTGTTACCTAGCGACAATGAACACTCATGACCTCCATTTCAGGGCTTCCTGTGGCCGCAAGCCATACGCTGTAGTGTTCCCTTGTTCTGTATTCATGACCTGTGACCCAACAGGAAGCTCACTGCCCCATGTGACCACTGATAAATAAACTCAGGCTCTCCATGTCCGGCCGTTAAAACCAACGACTGAGATACAGAATACACATTGCTCAGGAAAAGGAGAGATCAGGGATGCTAACGGAGCTCAGTTCAGTCCTGCTAGTTTCAAACTGCTTTGAGTCCAAACCACTGTAGCCGCTCCTTTTTCAACATGCCTTTCATTTATTCACTTAAATTACCACACACAGAGCAAAGGCTAGTTTAAATAACACCAAGGCGACACTCCACATCGGGATTTCACACACACTTCAGGACGGATTTAGGAGAAGGAGCAGCTAAGCTAACGCTGCCTTTGGCGTGCCTTCCTATTTCTCAGCGTGACTTGCATCACACTGAGATTTTGACAAGTACAGGGCATTCACAGGTTTAACAGAGGTGTCGCGTGAATAATTGGTTCACACTGAACAGCCATAATGCTCCATCATCATCTGTTACTGTCTCCATGGTGTTCTGGTGATGGAGCAAATCAAAATGTTGTTATTTCTTGATCTTGTTGCCGCGTGCTGGAGGAAGGTTGGGAAAGAGGAATCACAAGATGGATAGATTTTAGGGATTTGTTTCCCGGAGACATGGGGTGGATTTAGATTGAGTCATTCATAAACTGTGGGAGAAAAGATAGAAGAGTCTTACATGGCCAGGCAATCCTTGAGTGCTAACTTGTTTTTTGGGTTTGGGACGTTTGCTGTCGGGGACGACTGGTGAAAAGCCCAGAGGAAAGGGACTGACAAAGTCACAGGAAGATAGATGAAAAGAGGATGAGGCTGAGTCTGCCCAATGAAAAGGGATGACAGGAGCTGCAGGAGTGATGGGATTGTGGTTCCAAAGGTGGGCAAAGGCCAGAGAGGCGAGAGATGTGTCTCACTGGTAGATCAGACCAGGACGGATGAATTACAGGAGCAACGTATGAAATGATGTGGAGACATGAAAAGGATGAAGAAGGCAGATGCAAAGCTGTGATGGGGAGAGATCAAAGAAGCACAGAGGTGATAGAAAATACACCTCAGTCTGTTTGAAGACGTGAGGATACAGAGTACTGAAGACAGGAGACAGGCCGGACAACATGAGCCACAAAGGAAGGAAGTGAAAACAGAGACCAGGGGGAAGATAATTAAAAAAAGAGACAAAAGAAGAAAAGCCGGCTGCGGTGGAGGACACTCAACGTTCCCCTCTAACTTCATCTGGATTATTCATGTCTTAATAACAGCCATGAAATAAAGATGAAGTACAATCTGCTTAGCCCTTAACATTCTTGTAACAACTGTGTTCAGTTGTGTCTGAAATGATTTACTCATTCAATATTTACTGGGCAGGTTTTTGTGGCTGTCATAGCAACCAACCGATCTAATCTGAGAGGTGTTCTGCAATCAACACAGTGAACAGTGACATGCTTACAAGCACACCGTTTTCCTGTTAAGGGTCATGAAAGTGTTCACATGCTCCGCAGAGTGCTGAGCCACTGGAATATTCCTGTGACATGATAATCAGAATATTCTGAATAAACCAAAGTCGTAGCGTCATGACAAGACGTCATCCGGGGTGAAAACAAATCCTTGGAAGTCGAATATTCAGGAACATATTCTGACTAACCAATATGTGTGTGGATACAAGCATGTGCCAGGGGTCTTATTCTGGGTTTTAATCACATAAAAATGAGCTCAGTCGGGTTAATAAGGTGTTTACATGACTCCTACTCAATCAGCATATTGACATTATTCTGATTAAATCAGGAACATGAGGTGCATGTTAACGAGTCACACAAACCGCTGTCTCAGTTTGGTCTTTACTTTTTAATGAGTAACATTTTATTTATGAAGGTGCTTCTGAGATGTGGGAAGACAGCAGCAAGAAACCTTTTCACACATGCACTTCAGATATATTCAAAACATTGTGTTTGTGTCAACACACATCTGTGTTCTTCAGTCAAACTCCGAGCTGACTTTAACGGCTGAATTCCACCTGATGCGTGTTCGGTCCGTCTCCACTCCGTCACTGTATGAGACGATTAAAACACCCGGATCATTTTCAAAATAAAACACTGTGTTTTGACAGTTTAGAACAACGATCCTATGAGCGTTTGTTGATGCGTTCTTGAGGGTTTGATACGTTTTTAGATGGTATCACGTGCATGATATCGAGTCTTGTGACTCTGCTATGTTCACATTGATGAAATGAACCAGACTTTGGGGTCTGGGATCTGGGCCCGGGTCCCTACTTTGAAACCAAGTCTTGCCCACACCAGAGGGGAAAACAGTTTGTCGTTTATGATCGTCTTCCATCAAGGTGCAGAACAAAAGCTCTTTGTGGTGGGACGTACCACCATCAGAGTAATGATCTTTTATAACATAAAGTAAGATGTGAGGCCTCATCAGGAAGAACATTTATTTATTTTATTTTTTATTTTACAGGGACAATAGACATTAAAAAAACATTTCTGTTAATACACCAGAGTTTGCCAAAAGGCTAATTTTCATCTGTTGTCCCTGGACAGATTTGATTAAAGGCTCCCTGGAAAAAGAATATCCTAATACCAAGAAGAATATGTTTAGGTCTAGCTTTGGTGCCATTTTTAGTCTTCAGTGAACCTAACGAGCGTGTCTTTGGACTGTGGTACAGGAGAGAATCCACTCGTGCACGGGGAGAAGATCACACAACAAACTGCACACAAAGAGGCTCCTTTCTGACTGGGATTCAAACCAGGAACCTAACCACTCCACCACCGTGCAGCCTCTGTTTCACCCTTGAGTTTGTGATGCTTCCCTGAACTGTGCAAAATAAGAACAAGCTGATTCTCAAGGTGCCGCAGTAAGACATCGGGGGAAGAAATGCATAGGTGATATCATTGATTGCAATCTCAATGAAGCAAACAGTCAACAGGGCTTTCTGGCACCAGGCACTGGAGGCTATAATGGAGGTGGCGCTCAGTATATAGCCGGGTTGTTTCAGCATCGATCCCTGTTCATTAACCCCTGCTGGCTCCTCATCCATCATTGTGACTACGACTGTTTCCATTGTTTCACGGCACGAACAATGGAGGATTACACAGGCCATCCCCGGTCTCCCTCTGTTTCCTTTCCTCTCATTCCAACTCCACAAGGTTCTTCATACTTACGAGCTCAGTCAGGTGGTGATGTCACAAAAGCTTGGTTACAGTTTTACAGAGGTTACTTCGCACTTCGTCTCATTAAAGACGATCACGATTAAAAAGCGTGTGTGTGTGTGTGTGTTTGGGCACACTTCTCTGAGTAAAGTGGTTTTAATTGACAAGTTGAAGCCTGAGGATTCAGGCATTAAGAAGCGGCTGAAGTTGTGATAACAGAAGGTGTCAGCGGTAAACGGACAAAAGGAAAAGCAGCAGCAATAATAATCAGACTGCTTTGAATTAAAACAGTTTTTATAGCTTGTGGCTTTATTTCAATCAGGAGAGACTGATGTAAGAGATAACAAAGATTTATTGAACAGTTTAGGAGAAGATAAATGTGCAACGAATCGTGGATGACTTCATGCACTCAGAGGCACCCTGATGGATTCTAGACCCTGGTGGTGGTGGTGATACCCCCTGATGGAGTCTAGACCCTGGTGATGGTGGTGATACCCCCTGATGGAGTCTAGACCCTGGTGATGGTGGTGATACCCCCCTGATGGAGTCTAGACCCTGGTGATGGTGGTGATACCCCCTGATGGAGTCTAGACCCTGGTGATGGTGGTGATACCCCCTGATGGAGTCTAGACCCTGGTGATGGTGGTGATACCCCCGATGGAGTCTAGACCCTGTTAATGGTGGTGATACCCCCCTGATGGAGTCTAGACCCTGTTAATGGTGGTGATACCCCCTGATGGAGTCTAGACCCTGTTAATGGTGGTGATACCCCCTGATGGATTCTAGACCCTGGTGGTGGTGGTGATACCCCCTTGATGAAGTCTAGACCCTGGTGGTGGTGATACCCCCTGATGGATTCTAGACCCTGGTGGTGGTGGTGATACCCCCTTGATGGAGTCTAGATCCTGGTGGTGGTGGTGATACCCCCCTGATGGAGTCTAGACCCTGGTGATGGTGGTGATACCCCCTGATGGATTCTAGACCCTGGTGGTGGTGGTGATACCCCCTGATGGAGTCTAGACCCTGGTGGTGGTGGTGATACCCCCTGATGGAGTCTAGACCCTGTTAATGGTGGTGATACCCCCTGATGGAGTCTAGACCCTGGTGGTGGTGGTGGTGATACCCCCTGATGGAGTCTAGACCCTGTTAATGGTGGTGATACCCCCTGATGGAGTCTAGACCCTGGTGATGGTGATGATACCCCCTGATGGAGTCTAGACCCTGGTGATGGTGGTGATACCCCCCTGATGGAGTCTAGACCCTGGTGATGGTGGTGATACCCCCTGATGGAGTCTAGACCCTGGTGATGGTGGTGATACCCCTTGATGGAGTCTAGACCCTGGTGATGGTGGTGATACCCCCTGATGGAGTCTAGACCCTGGTGATGGTGGTGATACCCCCTGATGGAGTCTAGACCCCATTAAATCAGAGGCTATCCAGTAAAGTGTACTTAGTAAGACAGATATGAAGCACAGAGACACAGAATGCACAAAGTATCAGAATACAATATAACAGGAAACATGAGACGTTTGTAGACGGGTTGAAGAGAAGGAGAATATGCTGGCTGATGGTTCGTCTCTTTGTTTGAGGCACACAGGACTTTTTTCTCCAAGCCTCCTGGTGAGGAAAAAATAAAAGCCAAACATGAAGTAAAGTTAACCTGTTTCTCCTGATTGAGCATCGCTGATGTCAAGGAAACATTCATTGTAATCAGAACCTTTTCTGTTAGTTCAGTTTTTCTGAATAATATTATTTCAGTTTGATCAGCTGACACCTGACATTCGTCACCTTCAGTGTAGTGCGAGTGTGGATTATACATTGAGAGCACTGGGACGTTTCCCTGAGGGTCTATTTAACCTTTGAGAGACGTCAATGTTAACAGCTAGAATGATTGAATAGACCTCTGAATGCACGCATCATCATATGCGAGTGTGACTCTTATGGTTGTTTTGTTTTCTGCTTCATGAGTTGCTGTAGTGTCCTCACTGCTGCAAAAACATAACACCACTGGCTCCCTGGTGAGACACATACAGTAATTAACCACATACAAGTTGCTTCTATACTGACACTTCACTTGTTACTTTTGAAAGTCAGTGGTTAATGTGAGGGGCCGTATGGTGGTGCAGGGATGCTCTCATCGAGGAGGTTCCCACTTTTTATTCCGTGTTTAGACGAGGTGGAAAATCTTTGGGTGGAAATCTGCGTGCACACTGAGACACAAAATGTATGGCATTTAATGATGTATGCATACCAGGTGGTACTGTAAACACTGTCACACAACACCACCAAGAACGTGTGCATACGTTGAAACTTAACTCGGCTTAATTACTGAAAACACTCCTGGACAGAAACGATTTTTCTGTAGTGGATGTGACGTCAACGCGTTAGCTCAGAGCACACTTTTGTCTTTTCAACCCTTTAGATGGGAACATGACGGTGAAGCGTTTTTAAGATTTCCACTCTGGAAGGTGGAATGGGGCTAACAGACTGCCTGTGTGTAGGTTTAAACATTTTCTCTCTGTAATGTTAAAAAAGCTGCTTGAATCAATGTTTCCATGAAACTCCTGCTACTGATATTAAAAAAAAGGCAAATAGTGACCTGCAGCAATTTCTCAGCAGCACCATGTCTCTGGCCAATGGGAGAGCCTGAAAAAGCACGTGTTGTTGGTTTCTGACAGGCGTGAGTGCCTTTGAGAGAGCCTGCCAGCTGAATCATGCGAAGAATGCTGATGCAAAACATTTCTGGAAGGAAGGGATTTGTTTCATTTGATCTCGTCACAGTGAAGAAGAAGGTTTACTGTGCCAGCAGTGTTTATTAGCATCCGAGTGGCTGCCTTCTCCAGCTGTCTCGCCCTGCCAAGGTGTTCAGCATAGATACAGGCCAACACTGACAGGAGCATGTTAGCAGTGAACATGCAAGCCAACTCTGAGCACATGGACAAACACTGACCTCTTGGGATTCTGCTGGAGTGGGGATAGATGGTTTTTTTATGTTTCACCAACAGTCCCAGTGTCCTCGGTTTGCAGGAGTATTTATTTTGCTCTCATTCAGGAAATAAAAACATGAGCAGTCCATCCTTCGCTGAGCAAGGATCTTTGCACCAGGCTTTGTACACATTGGTTCATCTTATGGCTTTCTTAAATGTTTAGACATATTTATATTAAACATAAATCACAAGCTATTAGACTAATGAAGGCTTGCTCAATCCAGACCTGGTCCTGGTCTTGGTTAGCTTGGTGCTGTGAGATAAGATGACATGTCAATGCTCCTTGTGGGGGAAGCGTTAGCACACATTTGTTTTGAGGTGTTGCATCAGGTCCCTCTGTTAATGCTGAGAAACCAGCAGACCAGCACCCTTCACACATCAGCTTCATATACTGCATATTAGACCGTGTGTTTGCAGCCCGCTACATGACATCTTAAATTGTGTATCAAAGGTTAGCTCGAAATGTTTGTGTAGAAACGTAACCCTTATTGAGTGGGCTTAAAACCCTGTGAATAATTGAGACAAGACCTAAATAATTAAAGTGGGCTTTGTAGTGTTTCACATTGAAGTGGAAGATTCTCTGATTGCTGTTGTTGTTTTTAACCTCGTGTGTTTTCCAAATGAATGCCTTGAAGGCCACATGGAGAGTGAAGCATGTACGTGCTTACAGCCTGTACTGAAGGCTGTAAACAAGGAGCACACGTTTACATCCACACAGCACAATGCAACTCAGGCAGCGTCCACATTTGTCTTAGCCTCTTCTCCTATGCTAACACACACGAGACAAGGTGTTCGTCCCCGAGCAGTCTTCACTGAAACACGCTGCTCGTGTCCCAGAGAGACGAAGACGGTGCCGGTTTGTTTTCCGCCTGTGCCAGCCAAACTTGACTTCAAAGCAGTCTGTCAAAGGCAGCTCACACATTTCAAACACCAACCCAAATCCCTCGACCAGCAGATATTAAGAGTACGAATCAGTCTTAGTTTTTCAGTCTGATGTCCAGCGGTTAAACATCTCTCTGATCAGGACCAACTGAAGAATAAGAAACAACACAAGTGAGGGGAGAAGACCGAGAGTTAGAGTGTGAGCATCGCCCATAAACTCTACATGTTTCAGCCAACCATGAAGACATGAATTATTTGTGTTTGTTTAAGGGTTTCATTGGGTTACTTGTTTTAAGATTGGGCTCTACATAATAACACATTGATCAGTGGTTCATGATATATTGTTGATTGTTTTGGGTTGTAGGTTTTAATGAGGTGTAAGTATGGCCCTGTCAGATCTGAGGCGTAACACCAGACCTCTTTCAAAGGAACAACAACCTCTTCACTGACTGATTATATCGAAAGAGTCCTGGACCAGGAACTGCCAAAGCATCAGTAGCTTAACTTTCCACAGATGAAACATGGGTGAGTGTTTTGATAAGACGAGGTGAGCCGAGGGAAGCGGGGTGGCTCCTCTTGATACCCCGTGTCATTTCAAGTCATTCTCCTTCATGTGCGATTCAAAACAAAAACTCAAAGGAGGCAAACTAACGCTCTCCATCGGCTTCTCCCAGAGGGGGAAGTCTTTTCTCACATTTAGTTGTAGCTGCGTCTCTGGTCTTAGAAGTTTCCATCATCTTCTGTAAAAAAAAAGAAGAAAAAAAAGCACCCTCGTGACTTTTTTTTGTTCAAGCGGGGCTTCACTTTACTAAAGAGCACAGTGACAGGTTGGCGAGCTCTTGACCCCACGTGTGTGCTGATTGATTCACACATGACTCAGGCGATGGTGACAGCCTTCTCCTACCACTGGATGAAAACCAGCTGTTAGAAAGGTCAAACTGGAGCCAATCAAATTTGGGATATCATCTCAAAAAATCAGGTTGAAGTAAGATTTAAAAGTCAAGAGAGTCAAGTTGAATCAACATGATCCTTTGAAGCAGTGTCACAAGGTTCAAAACCTTTAGTTTGATCTGCAATAATAAGATCGACACATTCTTTATCCTTTTTATTTTTTGTCTACATTGCACCGTGGGGAGGGAGGAAACGTAATTTCAATTCCACTGTATGTCTGACATATTTTGGAATTGACAATAAAGTAAACCTTGAACTTTGAACCTTGAACCTTGTTGAATCTTCACATTTCAGCTTTGAGTGCTTTGAGTACAGACACTCAGAAATCCAATCTATAATATTCTTGTTACAGTATGTGGTGCACATGTATGCATAGGAGAGATATTTCTGTTGCACTGTGTGTGTGTGTGTGTGTGTGTGTGTCTCAGTCCCCCATGAGGAGTAGCCTGGGGGAGGTTAACACAGTAACAGAGTGAGGCAATGAGCCAGGATCACTGTTGGGATCCACTGGGAAATAACATGTAAAAAGCTGGCTGTCAGTGCGGGGGCGAGCCCAGGGAAATAATCAGGGGTTGGTGTGAACCTCTGCCGTCTCTCTGATCTTAATTCCCTATTCTGGGATAACACACATGTGAAGAGGCGCTTCACTGATTCCTCCGTTTCTCCATCTTAGGAGGATCAACACATGTCTGACATTTTCTTAAAAAACAAAAAATAACCTTCTTTTTTTTCAATCTCTCTCTCTCTCTCTCACACACATACACACACACACACACACACACACACACACACACACACACTGCTGCCTTCACATCATAGTGTGCACGATGTGTAGCCACACAGTGTGGCTCAGATGGAGATCATTTGACGAACACACTCGTATCACTTCCTGCGGTGACTCCCTCATTTTGTCACACTGCTGCCTCCTGAGGCCTCAAACTCTGACATCTGTCTTTGTAGGCCAACTGCCTCCAAAGCCTCCAAGTGCAACACCACTGGAACGGCTGCGACTTCTCGCCTCCATTCATCATGTCTTGACATGATGACAGACCGGTCCAGACGAAGCCCAGCAGTCAGCGAGCGGATTATTTTAAAGATCGTTTTATTACTCTTTCAGTAATAATCGATTATTTCACATGACTTGATCAGTGTAATGATTCACACACTCTATTTTGCTGCCACCCTGACACAGAGCTCCTGGATGTTTGTTTATTGTCGTACTTGTTGATACGCCAGATGAATTCTTCAGTCTGTAAACGACCATCAATTCAGCAGAGAAAAATCAAGACGGACACCGATTCAACATGAAAACATCCGCTTTATTTTCAGAGTAAAACACTCAGTTTTGATGGTTCCTAAAAAACATCTGTATTGTTTGTTTCTGTGTTGTTTGGATTATATGATAACATGTCGTATGATCACGACTGAAGACTCTGATGAATCAGAGACTGAGTTTGTTTAAGTACCGCAGGACTTCCTGACTCTACTCTCGCCGTGCTGCGGAGAACGCGGCCGGTGCAGGGAGCCGTTCCGTACCGGAGCGGACGGAGAACGCGGCCGGTGCAGGGAGCCGTTCCGTACCGGAGCGGACGGAGAACGCGGCCGGTGCAGGGAGCCGTTCTGCAGCGGAGCGGACGGAGAACGCGGCCGGTGCAGGGAGCTGTTCTGCACCGGAGCGGACACACAATGCACACGGATGTGTTGGAATTGATGAGTAAAAAACTCCCACACTTTTAAAGACCACGTTTGGGATTTTTTGCTTCTTGTTGCTTGCGCTGTTGTGTGAATTCTTCTTCTTCCATTTTAAACGTGTCTTTGGCGACAAGCTTTCTGGTGCATTACTGCGGGAGTGTGGGACAGTCTCGTTTTTTGGGACGAAGCGTCGATGGAGTCGACGACATAAATTCGTCAACATGAACAATTTGCGTCGACGCGTCATCCCAGCTCTAATCCCAGCGCTCTCTTCATCACACTGCAGTCTCCAAACACTCACAGACTCTCACACTCTGAGGCGTGTGTGTGTGAGGGCTCAGGGCTGTCCCATTGTCCAGCCATCAAGTGCATTATGGCCCTGATGTGGACAGTTCAATGCTAAATTCGGCCCCGTCTGTGAGTCTGCAGATCTGCAGACTTTCCTGAGGGACTAGTTGAAGGGTAAATGGACAGCTCTTTTTAGGGCCTTGTACCTCATGACATTTCAACATTCATACCCAATCAGAGCTAAGTCTTGTGTTTACTGACCTGAACATCGATCTCCAAAATGCAAGGCAGAGGGAAAGTGTGACTCACATGCATCACTGAAGTCTTTAGGGAACTTGTGAAAATATGACATTGATGTGATAACTGTCATGTTTATCTGACAAAGATCTTAAAGAGCTAGCCTCTAGCTAAAGTACAGCTGCAGCTCAGAAGTGTTTTCAGTCTAGTCATGTATATCACACGCACTGGAGCCAGGGAAGGACTGTTTGTCTGTTTTGCAGCAAAGTCACATCATAACAACCATTAAACTAATGTTACATGGGTAAATGGATTTATATGCATGATTTGAATCGTATGAGGTTCCTCACAATAAAGACAACAAGTCCACTATTGATCTGCTTAATATCCAGCTGTGGCTCAGACGTCGACCACTGAAGGATGTATATGGAGCCAGAACAGTCTCATCATGAATCAATGTATGAAAAAAGAGTTGTATATAAATATAAACAAATGCATTTTCAATGCACACACAAATGTGTCTCAATCCATCTATAAATACAAAGAACATAAAGAAAAAATAAGGTTTGTTAAAAATACATTTTTGGAAGTTTTTACGTTTATATATGAATTGTCAGATGGACATTTGTCTCGGTGCTTTTAATTTGTAAACCTCCCTGCTTTTGTGTGCAGAGTTTTGAGGCTCATCTCGCGTCAGTCCGATCCACAAATGTCTTTTTTCTTAAAGGGGGTCGTCTGCAGCCAATCAGATGTCTTACTCCTTTACAGCCAATCACGAGTGCCACCCTCCAGGTTTTTTTGAACTGACATCATTGTAGTGGTCAATCCTGATTTTCGCTGCCGCCGAGGAGACGGGAAAGACATATATCTATAGGAAAGACCCTACACATAATATATGTCGAGGGTTAGGGTAGGATCTGGTTTTCCCCATATAGGGTGAGAAAGATGGACGCAAGCAGCATGTTCACCACCGTTTCCCTTCGTTACTCACTCACAGTTCTGTTCTAATCTTCTAATGATTTAAAGGACTTTGACTCTGCAGGTCAGGACTACACATTCACACACTGATGGTAGAGGCTGCTGCAGAGTAAAGAGTCCATCAGAATAAGATAATCCCTTCATACACATTCATCAGTCGACTAAGCAGCGGGAGTAACTTAGTGTTGAAGACGATGAGAGGTGATGCCCTCATTAGTTTGATTTGTCTGTGTGTTCAGTGGCATAATGAGAGGAGTTTCATCAGCCTGTCGGAGTTCAGTCTAATTAAGAATACAGAGTGAAATCCAGCCTTTAAAGAGCAGCACAGCAGCCTGCAGGCACACCTGACTGATGAAGACAATGATTGGTTTGATTCAGGTCTCTTCGTTAACACACCCCGTCTATTATCAAGTGACTGTCCCTCCTCCCTGCATCACCCTTCGCCCCCCTGATACACATGTACCGACCCAGATCTGCTGTTCCCTACGAACGTGCACCAGAACCAGCCTCCATCAGGTACAAACGCTCTGCCCTGCTGTGTTCACTGTGTTGGCGACTGATGCTGCAGCTACACTGAAACATGTTCCACCCAAAGTGTTTGGGCAGCAGTTTGTAAGAGTTTTAAAAAACGTCCTCTTAAAATCAAACTAAACTGTTGTCACCCAATATTTTCCTTTTCCCATAAAAAGAAAAACCAACCGTGTTAGCGCCTCTATTGGTGCTTCTTGGCTACGACTGTCATGTGAGATAAAAAAAAAACGGCCATGTGTTTTTGAAGCAGGGTTAGGATCTCTCTATGTTTTGTTTCCTGCAAAGGAAGAAAACACGACTAATACAATCACAGGACAAGATCAACTAGGAGATGAAACAAATCTGACTCGTCTTCTCGAGGGTGCACCAACAGGACTCCTTCATATTGTTTTCATGACTGTCTGTTGTTCCCTTTAAAACCAACCATCGGTACGTTTTTAGAGCCCGATCGATTCATCGGCCTGCCAACAATGACAGTCAAATCACACTGTCAGTTCTCTGTCACCAGCAGAGGGCGCTGTATGCATCATCACTCTGCAGAGTGTCAGGTTGAGTGACCAAGTGTTTGATCACTGAAGTGATCAGACTCCTTTTGGTGTCTCTACAGATCAAACATAGATGTCAGCCTCAAACCTTCACTAAATGATGCTTTCAATAAGAACTATGCTCCAGCGCTCCTGAGTCACGTTAGTGAGCCAGACTGTCGCTGCAGGTGATTAAAGGGTGCCACATGTTGCACATGTCTTCACATGGGGGGGGGTGTAGGGTTGGACTCTTGAGGCTCACACCGATCTTTCTATATATGATGTGTTTAGATCGACACACACACACACACACACACACACACACACACACACACACACACACACACACTGATAATTACTCAAATCAAAGAGTTATAACGAGGACAAGAAAGAACCTGCGTTTGTACACGCATCACCTCTTCACTCTGGAGAGTGATGACGTTTGTTGTAATCCATGTGGCGCCCTCTGCTGGTGACAGAGAACTGCTGGTTTTAGACACAGAACTCAAACAATATTTGACTGGTAAATAAATGAGCTAATATAATGTGCAGGCAGATTGATGGCTCTTTGTAAAACGATGTCCTGGGATTCAAGACAAGAACAAACAGAGCCAGCAGATGTTACTGTGCTTGAATGGGTTATTATGAAGAATGCAGATTAACCTGATGAATCTCTGACTTTAACACAGCAGATTATTGACAGAATATTCAGTGCTTTCTACTCACCGCTTGTTTTCCTCTCTCTCACAGATAACAGCGTTTGATGAGCTCCAGGCGGACTTCAAGGTGCCGATCGATCAGGGCAATCCTCTCCATGCGGTAGGTTTTTCTCTCTGCACTATTCATCCAATACAAACATTTTCTTTCTGTCCTCCTTTACGTTTTCATCTCATTGTTTAGGTGCAGAATGCAGTCGTCTGTTGATACTGAGAAAAGCAATTTTCACTTTAGTTCATAGCTCTGCAGCAGGAGATTCTTCATCTCATCTTTCACCCTGTGTGTGTGTGTGTGTGTGTGTGTGTGTGTGTGTGTGTGTGTGTGTGTGTGTGTGTGTGTGTCTTTCTCTCCTCTCCTAACTTCTTGGCTCAGGAGTAGAGGAGGCTTGTATGATCTGTGTTTGTCATGTGGCCCGACGGTCTCTGACTGTCTCGTGTCCAGCTCTACTGTTATACCTCTTACACATGCTTTCATACTTTACACACACACATACACAGGCTTTCATACTTTACACACACACATACACATGCTTTCATACTTTACACACACACATACACAGGCTTTCATACTTTACACACACACATACACATGCTTTCATACTTTACACACACACATACACAGGCTTTCATACTTTACACACACACATACACAGGCTTTCATACTTTACACACACACATACACATGCTTTCATACTTTACACACACACATACACAGGCTTTCATACTTTACACACACACATACACATGCTTTCATACTTTACACACACACATACACATGCTTTCATACTTTACACACACACATACACATGCTTTCATACTTTACACACACACATACACATGCTTTCATACTTTACACACACACATACACAGGCTTTATACTGCAGATGGCATTAACTGAACTGAAGTGAACACACTCAGTGCAGACAAATCTAGATGAGAAGGTTTCTGTCAGCGTGCAGAAGAACATGAAACCAGGCTGCTCTGCGTGTTGAGGATGATGCTTGATATTGTTGGATATCATAGTCTGGCTGTATTGCCCATATCAGCAGTCGTAGCTGTGTGCAGGAAGAATAGGCTGTGTTCAGACTGACACCGGCATCGTTTGTATCCACTCTGCAGCTCACACAAAATGATGTGTAAACATTTTCCATCACAGGTTCACACACTGGATTACACACATCTCCTCCTCTCTCCCAGGCTCTCTGCTAAAGCTGCACATGTTGCATGTGAATGAAAGCATGTTGATAATCAGTGCATTATGAAAGAGACCAGGCCAGGTCTCCATTACACACACCTCACCTGGCTCCAGATCTTCATGCACACTCGGCACAGGAAGTGACGAGTGGAGAAACGTGAAGTTTAGCAGCAGCCCCCTCTGATGGAGTCCAGCCCCTTCCCCTCGACTCTTTACCGTCAGCTCTTCATCATGCTTGGTAGAACAGAGTTTGGAGGTGACTTTGACTACCTAACCATGAAGTATTGACCTCTACACATGAGAGGAAGAAAGAAAACCGGATCAAAATACAGCCCGGGTCAAAGAGGTCGGAGACAGAGACAGAAATGAAGAGCAGTGGACGGATGAGGCTCAGGCCCGGGTCTGAACTTGAACATGTAGTATTGTTGACGGCTCACTTGAAGACGGTTTTCTTTGTAACTGGGACGTGTTAGAGAGAACGCCGACAAACAACAAGCAGCTGAGAAGTTCTTTACTGTGTGGGAGGTCCGAGCAGTGAGCGCGGGGCTCCTGGTGTCTGGTGGGGTCTTCAGAGTCTGAGGTCCAGGTCTTGGGACGGGGCGTTGGAACATTAAAGGCTCTGGACACTTTCAAAGACGAGACAAACAGAGTGACGACAGCCTGGTGCCTCTCTCTCTCTGAGTGATGCTGCTTCATGTTTGCTCGGTCTTTGTGTAGTGTCAACATGAGGATACTTATCATTCATTTCGTCCTGTTGAGTCTGACAGAAATGTCTCATGGCGGTAGAATTAGAGTCCTGAGTTTATTTGGGGGAAAACGATGAAAAACTGAAACTGGGCCTTTACTCTCCATGATAGGATGCACGTGTGTATGTCAGCCTGTGTGTGTGTGTGTAGCATGTTCAATATAAGAGGATCATTCTCCTCTGGGCCACAGGACATGCTTCTCGTCTCAGTTACTGCTGCGTGTTGTCTTCCTGCCTCTCTCTCTTAAACACAGGCAGTCTAATTAGCGGTTTGTGTCAGCTTGTTCCCTCGAGGGACGAACCTCACATTGTGGACGCTTCACAGACACAGACACAATGTCCCCGCTCTCATCAACACGTGATTCTTGTTGGTGGCATCCTGGGCGTTTTAGGTGTGATGAGAGTGAGGATGGTGGTTTGGACTGAACTGCTGCTGCTGGCGAGGGCGGTGACAGGAAGTGTGTTTTCTGAAGCCTGGGAATATCATGATATCATGTTGTTGTACTCAAGTCGTCTCAGTCTGGAGACATTTCTATAAGGCCTCAGTCTCTTCTCACTCTGGATGTTTCGCTCGTCAGTCTGCAGTAAGTGTTCAGTGACCCTGTACTCGTAAGTGCTGCTAGGATCCTGCTTTAGAGTCCATGTGGCTCAGAAGACCGGCCCACATGTTTGCAGGTTTTGTCCTATCGTCACCCACGTGTCCACCTCTGTCT
>NC_136691.1:24585238-24590238 GCF_947650265.1 Symphodus melops
ACGAGTCATGCCAAAGAAGTTGGAGTTTTGTGGATGAGGAACAACAGAGCGACGTGAGGCACACTTTAGCTAACGACTGTTAGCTAACCTGTAATAGATCAAGTACTAAAGTTAGCCCCCATTGAGCAAAATGAAACAATACACTTACGTTACATTGACGAGTGCGTCCACTCAGCGACCTGTATAACATTGTTTCCACTCGTCTCGTGTTTCTGGTAGGTTTTGATTCCATCGGCTTGCACCACAGTAAAACTGTTTAAAAGGTTTGATGAACAATCTGAGCTAATCTAAACTTCACAATCAGCACTGCCCTTCCTCAGGCCACAGCAATGCAACCGCCCAGTCTGACGTCCATCGGACAAATGGTTGTCTGACAAACTGGACTTACAGATTCCTGGATTTATAGATGAGTTTGTATTTTTAGATGTGTCACACTTGACACTCCGAACATGGACACATCAGCGCACTAGAGAGGGGCTGCTGTGACTCATCCAAAAAGAAGAAAATAATCTGTAAATCCACAAACAACAACACGTTCAAACACTCAGTCAAGACTGTGGCTCCTCACATTTCCTGTTTCGACAGAATCAGTGCCTCCAAACACAGCGTGACTGCAGCAGCACAGAAACAGGACTCATAGAATAAATCACCCCTAATGATCAGCTCTTAGTAGACGACAATGTTTGGTACATAGTGTGCACACACACACACATGGTGTGCACACACACACACATGGTGTGCACACACACACACATGGTGCGCACACACACACACACACACACACACGTGGTGTGCACACACACAAGAAACCTCAAACACACAGTGAAAAGTCAATATAGTCAAGATAGAAGAATGCCGTACAGTAGGCGAGTATGTGGAGATATGCAGTCAGACTACAGTATGCACTTAGTAGTTTTTTTTCCTGGCGTGTGTTCGGACTGTGTTGTGTCAAAAACATTCACAAACAGAGTGCTTGCATCCACTGAAGCGGACTCTGATCCAGTTTTTTTCACGTCTGTGTGTGTGTACACTAAATATTAGTTGAGCTTTGGACACGCTGGCTCTGACGCTGGGTACAAGCCTCAGTATGTTTTTGTGTTTCTAGCGTTCCCATGGAGCCTCTGCTGTCTGCGTTTGCAGCCAGCTTATGACAGGCACAGATAAAGTCCTATTGACTTTGCACAGGCACACAGCGTGAAGCTCAGATCAATATATGATTTATGAGCAGCCAAAGTTATGCATCGCTCCCCGTGGAGCAGGCAGGGCTGCCAGTCATGTCCAGATTGTGTCTCTATAGGAATTATTAAATATTTCATGACCATGTAAAGAGCTCGGCTGTTCAAGTCAGCATTGTGGTAAGTGCTGATTTAGGCCTTTTACAGCTTCAACACTTAATTATATAAACGTGATGTCACATTTATAGCATGTTTGTTTTTAAACCTAGCGTTGATGTTTCATGTGCTTTTTACTTGAACAAACAATGTGTAGAATTTTATCTGAATGTTCATGCGTAAATATCTAAATGAATTAAAAATAGACCTAACGTGTGTGCCAGTTATGTCGCTGGCTTCATGTCTGGACACTAGTCCTCATCGCAGCAGCCGCGGGTTCAAATCCAACCTGGGTTTTCTGCTGCATGTCATCCTCCCGCTCGCTCCGCCTAACGTTTCCTGTTTCCCTTCAGCTGTCCGATGACAGCTGTGTTATATCGCTGATGAGTCCCCACATTACCTCAAATATCTCCAACAGTTATCAAAGCCAGAGAAATCCTTCATTTGAGAGTGTGTTATGGTGGCGGGCGCAGGATGTAACGTCAAAGACCGCTGCATAAGGAAGCGTGAGCTGCTGGAGTTCGTGCTGCTGTGAAAACATGAATCTCAATGAAAACATGAATCTCAATGATACTTTTGATACACACGCTCGTCAGTAAATATATTGTCTTCCTCAGGGCAGCTTCACTCTGTCGTCTCGGCTACCATTAACTCTGAGTTCTTTTTCATTGGGGGGGTAGCAAAGAGAATCACTCCCATGATTCACCAGTCTTGGTGACATCTTTTCTTCTGGTGTTGATCCAGAGCCCCCTGGTGGTGTGTTCACCTCTACGTCTCTTCGCTGTCATTTTAAGACAGTCGTCAGAAACTGGCCTCTGAACATTCAGCTCCTGTCTGACACTCGAGCAGCGACATTTACTTCACTTTTATCTTCTCTTCTTCTAAACGCCGTCGAACAAACGGAGAGCTCGCTTGTGTGTTCTATCAGATTTCAGGATGTTGGTCAACACAGTGAAGAACTCACCATGTGTCTGTTTGTGTCCCTGCAGAGGGAGAGACTGCGGAACATCGAGAGGATCTGCAACCTGCTGAGGAAGGTAAGCAGGAGGAGGTTCTTCTATACAGGGCAGAAATGATGAAGAGGATGAAGGTGAGGGTCATGATGAAGAGGATGAAGGTTAGGGTCATGATGAGGATGAAGGTGAGGGTCATGATGAAGAGGATGAAGGTTAAGGTCATGATGAAGAGGATGAAGGTGAGGGTCATGATGAAGAGGATGATGGTTAGGGTCATGATGAAGAGGATGAAGGTGAGGGTCATGATGAAGAGGATGAAGGTTAGGGTCATGATGAGGATGAAGTTTAGGGTCATGATGAAGAGGATGAAGGTTAGGGTCATGATGAAGAGGATGAAGGTTAGGGTCATGATGAGGATGAAGGTGAGGGTCATGATGAAGAGGATGAAGGTTAAGGTCATGATGAAGAGGATGAAGGTTAGGGTCATGATAAAGAGGATGAAGGTTAGGGTCATGATGAGGATGAAGGTGAGGGTCATGATGAAGAGGATGAAGGTCAGGGTCATGATGAGGATGAAGTTTAGGGTCATGATGAAGAGGATGAAGGTCAGGGTCATGATGAGGATGAAGGTTAGGGTCATGATGAAGAGGATGAAGGTTAGGGTCATGATGAAGAGGATGAAGGTCAGGGTCATGATGAAGAGGATGAAGGTGAGGGTCATGATGAAGAGGATGAAGGTTAGGGTCATGATGAGGATGAAGGTGAGGGTCATGATGAAGAGGATGAAGGTCAGGGTCATGATAAAGAGGATGAAGGTTATGGTCATGATGAAGAGGATGAAGGTCAGGGTCATGATGAAGAGGATGAAGGTTAGGGTCATGATGAAGAGGATGAAGGTTAGGGTCATGATGAGGATGAAGGTTAGGGTCATGATAAAGAGGATGAAGGTTAGGGTCATGATGAAGAGGATGAAGGTTAGGGTCATGATGAAGAGGATGAAGGTCAGGGTCATTATGAAGAGGATGAAGGTTAGGGTCATGATGAAGAGGATGAAGGTCAGGGTCATGATGAAGAGGATGAAGGTCAGGGTCATGATAAAGAGGATGAAGGTCAGGGTCATGATGAAGAGGATGAAGGTCAGGGTCATGATGAAGAGGATGAAGGTTAGGGTCATGATGAGGATGAAGGTGAGGGTCATGATGAAGAGGATGAAGGTCAGGGTCATTATGAAGAGGATGAAGGTTAGGGTCATGATGAAGAGGATGAAGGTCAGGGTCATGATAAAGAGGATGAAGGTCAGGGTCATGATAAAGAGGATGAAGGTGAGGGTCATGATGAAGAGGATGAAGGTCAGGGTCATGATGAAGAGGATGAAGGTTAGGGTCATGATGAAGAGGATGAAGGTTAGGGTCATGATGAAGAGGATGAAGGTGAGGGTCATGATGAAGAGGATGAAGGTCAGGGTCATGATGAAGAGGATGAAGGTCAGGGTCATGATGAGGATGAAGGTCAGGGTCATGATGAGGATGAAGGTCAGGGTCATGATGAAGAGGATGAAGGTCAGGGTCATGATGAGGATGAAGGTCAGGGTCATGATGAGGATGAAGGTCAGGGTCATGATGAGGATGAAGGTCAGGGTCATGATGAGGATGAAGGTCAGGGTCATGATGAGGATGAAGGTTAGGGTCATGAAGAGGATGAAGGTCAGGGTCATGATGAAGAGGATGAAGGTCAGGGTCATGATGAAGAGGATGAAGGTCAGGGTCATGATGAGGATGAAGGTTAGGGTCATGAAGAGGATGAAGGTCAGGGTCATGATGAAGAGGATGAAGGTCAGGGTCATGATGAAGAGGATGAAGGTCAGGGTCATGATGAAGAGGATGAAGGTTAGGGTCATGATGAATCAATCAATCAATCAATCTTTATTTATATAGCGTCAATTTATAACAGGCGTTATCTCGAGACACTTTACAAAAGCAGGTAAAGGACCTCACAATGAAGAGGATGAAGGTCAGGGTCATGATGAAGAGGATGAAGGTTAGAGATGAAGGTTGAAGGTATAAAGAGGAATTTCTGCAGCTGCTTTGTGGAAGTTTCTGGAGATAACAGATCCGTATGAGACAGTCATGTGTTGCGTTGGAGGCGTGGCTGTGTCACATGGTCAGCCTGTGTTTCCTGTCTGTCCTCCTGAGGTCATGAAAAGGTCATGATGAAGATGAGCAGGACGGTGTCTGCTCTCTGCTTCAGCTCTTTGAGCAGTGAAGCTCCCTTTGTGTTCTCGCCTCATGTTGACCTGACATCAAAGAGGAGACAGAGATTGAGAGGTTCAGTGTGTGTGTGTGTGTGTGTGTGTGTGTGTGCTGATAGTTAGCCTTGAGGACTCAGTGTGAGGATGGAAAAAAGGCCTCCTTCCAGCTTTAATGTGACATCTGTTTATCCCCCCACCTCTCTGAAACTCGTCTCACACTGGGTTTGTTTGTGTGTGTGTGTGTGTGTTTTAATGTGGATTTTTGTTTATGCTTGAGGTTCATTGGATGAACAGCTGATCTCAGTTATCAGTGTTGTCAGCCCCAGCCTTCAGGCCTTCTGGGCCCTTGGGAGGACATCCTCCCTGCGGTGCTCGTACAGAGACAACACACACACACACACACACACACACACACACACACACACACACACACACACACACACACACACACACACACACAGAGAG